>NC_064614.1:565937365-566240395 GCF_023898315.1 Schistocerca nitens | reverse complement strand
CATCACCTTTAACCACTTGAAAATCACATATGGTAAAAATTGCATCGTCGAAATTGTATTAAATAGTACAGTCGATGGCGAAAACAGTGTTATTAAAGGACATAGAATTCCGTGCAGTTATGCAAAGCCACTATGCCATGGTAGAGTAGTGGTTAGCTAATCTGCCTAGTGAACAGGAGCGCTGGGTTCGAAGCTTCATTTGCCGTTTCAGTCTGCATATGTACGTCATAAACGCAAAAAATGATTTCTGAAACTTTCAGAGCTCGTTAAGTGCTTCAAATAACGCGAAACTTCGTATAAGATAATACTGCATTACTCTTGGAACATAAGCAAAATGAGGTCGCAACACGAAGAGAAGACCGCCCTTAGTAACTAAGGTTTCCATGTCTACTTCTTTCAAGAGTAAATGCTATTCTTACTATCAGAAACAAAAAGATGACACAAGAAAAGTCACAGTTTAACGTCGCATGAACATCTAGATCATTATAGGATGGCTTATCTGGAGAACGGTGTTGGCTTTGGCCTTCTCGGAGAATTAGTGCAGGCACTGTGTTTGGAAGGAAGACTCGACAGCAGACATTGGTGCTGGGATTCATTTCGTAGAAGTGAACGCTCTTTTTTTGGGTTACTTTCTCAACAGGTTAATGACTTCTACATTAGACGCCATTTATATCTGAAGTGTCTGTTCTTCCAGCGGCCAACCGCAGCTGGCGTCAGGAGCAGACGACGCTACTCCTTCGCATAGTTCAGTGAACTTCGATAGACCAGACAATCGCTTCAATGTAACTTTCCTACCTGCAAACTGAGTCGCGTATATCTGAGTTACATGTGGATGTTTCAGTGCCGTATTGACGTTTCCGATTATTATCTTTTTACAGATGGCGACTAAGTAGCCATCTACGTTTTTTCTCCCAACTAGGGACTAGTTCATTGCATTTTATTTTATTCACTTTTGGGCCAGTGAATTTCTGTATTCTGTCGCTGATTAGATCAGATACGCTGCAGAATAGTGAAAAGGGAGGGGAGTAAGATAGGAGCACGATCTTTGTCAGTATGTCGCACAGTAGAGTGACTGCATTTCGATCAAGGCACTTGGCGTAAACTGGTTAGTCGTAATCCAGTAGTTCTCTCTTGTCAAACTCCCCTTCGGCACGGCACGCACTTTCCTGTTCAAGCGGAAATATCAAAATTCTACTTCTGGCGGTGTTTGCCAGTATTCGTGGCTAACTCACACGCTGGAAGTCTCCACAGTATGACAGTCTCGATTTCGGCGGTCCTTGTTTGTGTTCAATGGCTGAGAACATACGGTCAGCATATACAAAGGTTTTATTTTTTTATATATAACTTCAGAAACACTCAAATTACAAAACAACAGTGTCAACAATAAATACTTGGTTGAATAATTGTTCCATATATCTCCTAAATGTAGGTATTCTGCAACTCATGGTAGTTATTAGTACAGTTCACAGAATTTAACATCTCCAATTTATATTACAGGCACTACATTACTCCGATGAACACTGGTGCAGTATGGGGGTCTTGCATTGTCATGCTGTAAGAACCACTCCTGAGGACCCCAGAAACAGGGCGACACGTCCAACACCTTGTCGCAAACGTTTGAAGACTTCGATGTAAAGAGTTTAGTTGAAAGTTTGACCTGGAGGAATCTGCTCATGGTGACCTAATCATTATGCTTTCAACATTGTCTTTGTTCTCGAAGGTCGTCATTTGATTTTTTCCGAGGCTGATGATCCAGGACTTCGCCATACAGCACTCTCACGCTTCTTGTGGGGGTCACACTGGTAGCACCAACTTTCATCCCCAGCAGTAATCTGTGACAGAAATGTGTGATCATATCTGGCTCTGTGCAGCAGTTCAGCAGAAATTCTTCGTGTCTCCCCTTTCTGTTCGTCTGTCAATGTGTGAGGAACGAGTTCTGCATTAAGTTTCCGTTTCCCTATATCTTCGCGTAAAATCTTATGAGACACACCACAATTCAAACTAAGTTTTTCTGCTATCGCACGAAGAGTCGCATAAATGTCTTCTTGCAATAACTGCTCTGCAGGCTCCACGTTTGCATCGGTATGTGCCGTAGACGGGCGACCAGCTCTAGGATCTTCTTGCACTGAGTTCTGTCTTCACGAAACCTTTTGTACCACTCGAAAACACTTCTTGAAAGTGCCTCGACGGATTTGATGGCCTACTCATTGTCCACGTTTCGCTAAGGGTTTTCCCGAGCTTAATGCAGAGCTTAACTCTTTGCTCATAATCAGCATCTATTGTGTCACCGTAACTAATGCGTTAAGAACCCAATCAGTGTGTTGCTAAGCACAGCCCTGCTACGTAGTAAGTTTGCGCGGGAATATGGCCAAGCTCATTTCAAGAACGCACACATACCAGGTAACATAAAAAAATTTGTTCTATTTTAGTATTTCAAACTCAGAAATTAAAAAAACCTGACCTGGACATTTTCTGACAAACCAAGTATGTGCTCCTTCCATTTCCTTATCCTGTTTTCTATTATTTCATTCGTGCGCGATATATTTATATTTATACTGAAGGTGGAGGGAGGAGAAAGTAAAGGAAGAGGAAGGGGAAGGGACGATTAATATCACCTGAATCGGGACATTATGCGGAATCACCGGCGACGAGTGAAAAGGTGTACCAGCCTGGGTTTCGAACCCGGGATCTGCTGCTTACTAGTCAGGTGCGTTAACCATGACGTCATCCGGGACAGCGTTATCGCAACGGCGCAGAATGCCTCGGCACGCCTCACGACCGATACACATTCCCACCGAGCACCACCTGTCCGGAGTCCAATCCATTTCCTCCATGCTCGCTACTTTCAGACTCCTACAGGTCGGATGTATTTGCGCATCTGCACTGAAGAAGGAAGAACAGACACTACACATTCATACAACTGATTCACCTAGAGGATCAATGGAGTCACCTTCTTCAGTGTGGATGCAAAAGCATGTCCGAACTCCTGCAGGAATCTCAGAGTAGCGAGCATGGAGAAAATGGACAGGGACTGCGCACAGATGGCGCTCAGTGGAGTTGTTGGTCGACCGTGAGGCGTGCCTAGATAGTCCGCACAGTTGCCGCAACCGTGTGTCCGTATGGCGCAGTGGTTAACGCGCCTTTCTAGTAAACAGCAGACCCTGGGTTCGAATCCATGCAATATCCTGATGCGGCTGACATCAGTAATCCCTTCCCTTAACCCTCCCCCCCCCCCCCCCAACTTTGAATTTACGTATAGTGTATCACAGCTGCAGATTCCGTGTGTTGCATTCACCATGCATTCATATGTTATATTTTACTACAGAATTCTTTATTTGCTCTCTCAAAGCTCATACTGTTATGTTCTTTTTTAAAAATTTCTTTCATCTGACTGTATCATTCTTTGGTCTTTCCTAGTTATTGTCCATGTCTCACATCCTACTGTGAGCCTAGTTGCTGCCATTACTTTGCAGAATTTGGGTTTTGTGTCTTTCCTGGTTTTATCGATTAATGTTCTATGTTTAGCGCCACATATCATTGGAAATTTTTTTGACTCATTGGAGATGTCTTTTTTCTGTTGTTGTCGTGGTCTTCAGTACAGAGACTTGTTTGATGCAGCTCTCAGTGCTACTCTATCCTGTACGAGCTTCTTCATCTCCCAGTACCTACTGCAATCTATATCCTTCTGAATCTGCTTAGTGTACTCATATCTTGGTCTCCGTCTAGGATTTTTACCCTCCACACTGCCCTCCAGTACTAAATTGGTGATCCCTTGATGCCTCAGAATGTATCCTACAAACCGATCCCTTCTTCAAGTCAAGTTGTGCCACAAATCCCTGTTCTCCCCAATTCTATTCAGTACCTCCTCATTAGTTACGTGATCTACCCATATAATCTGCAGCATTTTTCTGTAGTACCACATTTCGAAAGCTTCTATTCTCTTCTTGTCTAAACTATTTATTGTCCATGTTTCACTTCCATACATGGCTACACTCCACACAAATACTTTCAGGAAAGACTTCCTGACATTTAAATCTATAAGCGATGTTAACAAACATCTGTTCTTCAGAAACTCTTTCCTTTCCATAGCCAGTCTAAATTTTAGATCCTCTCTACTTCGACAATCATCAGTTATTTTGCTCCCCAAATAGCAAAACTCATCTACTACTTTAAGTGTCTCATTTCCTAACCTAAATCCCTCAGCATCACCTGATTTAATTCGACTACATTCCATTATCCTCGTTTTGCTTTTTTTATGTTCATCTTATACTCTCCTTTCAAAAACACTGTCCATTCCGTTCAACTGCTCTTCCAGGTTCTTTGCTGTCTCTGACAGAATTACAATGTCGTCGGCAAACCTCAAAGTTTTTATTTCTTTTGCATGGATTTTAATTCCTACTCCAAATTTTTCTTTTGTTTCCTTTACTGATTGCTCAATAAATAGATTGAATACAATTGGGGATAGGCTACCACCCTGTCTCACTCCCTTCCCAACCACTGCTTCCCTTTCATGCCCCTTGACTCTTATAACTGCAACCTGGTTTCTGTACAAATTGTAAATAGCCTTTCGTTCCCTGTATTTTACCTCTGCCACCTTCAGAATTTGAAAGAGAGTATTCCAGTCAACACTGTCATAAGCTTTCTGTAATTGTAGAAATCTGCCCCCTTCAAAATTCGAAAGAGAGTATTAAAATCAACATTGTCAAAAGCTTTCTCTAAGTCTACAAATGTTAGAAACGCAGGTTTGCCTGTCCTTAATCTTTCTTCTAAGATAAGTCGTAGGGTCAGTATTGCCTCACGTGTTCCAACATTTCTACGGAATCCAAACTGATCCTCCCCGAGGTCGGCTTCTACCAGTTTTTCCATTCGTCTGTAAAGAATTCGTGTCAGTATTTTACAGCCGTGACTTATTAAACTGATAGTTCGGTAATTTTCACACCTATCAACACCTGCTTTCTTTGGGACTCTCTGGGACGCTCTGGCAACTCTTCACGCAGTATCATATCTCCCATTTCATCTTCATCTACGTCCTCTTTCATCTCCAGAATATTGCCCTAAAGTACATCGCCCTTGTATAGGTCCTCTATATACTCCTCCCACCTTTCTGTCTTCCCTTCTTTGCTTAGAACTGGCTTCCCATCTGAACTCTTGATATCCATACAAGCGGTTCTCTTTTCTCCAAAGGTCTCTCTAATTTTCCTGTAGGCAGTATCTATCTTACCCCTAGTGATATATGCCTCTACATCCTTATATTTGTCCTCTGCCCATCCCTGCTTAGCCATTTTGCTCTTCCTGTCGATCTCATTTTTGAGACGTTTGTATTCCTTTTCGCCTGCTTCGTTTACTGCATTTTTATATTTTCCCCTGTCATCAATAAAATTCAACATCTCTTCTGTTACCCAAGAATTTCTTCTAGCCCTCGTCTTTTTACCTACTTGATACTCTTCTGCCTTCACTGTTTCATCCCTCAAAGCTACCCATTCTTCTTCTACTGTATTTCTTTCCTCCGTTCTTGTCAATCGTTCCCTAATGCTCTCTCTGAAACTCTCTACGTCCTTTGGTTCTTTCAGTTTATCCAGGTCCCATCTTCTTAAATTGTCACCTTTCTGCAGTTTCTTCAGTTTTAATCTACAGTTCATAACCAATAGATTGTGGTCAGAGTCCACATCTGTCCCTGGAAATGTGTTATAATTTAAAACCTGCTTCCCAAATCTCTATCGCACCATTATATAATCTATTTGAAAGTTTCCAGTGTCTCCAAGCATCTTCCACGTATGTAACCTTCTTTCATGATTCTTAAATCAAGTGTTATCATATTCATAACTTACATCACATGCTAATAGCTGAAAGTGAAATAACTGCTCAGTTGATTTTTCATTTAGCATTTTTTTAGAGCGCACTGGTTATTTTCCTTTGGTTTTACTTTCTGAAATTTTCAAATTATAGAGCTTAGTCCAAGTGATGTAGAGCAAATTGTGGATCATTATTTGATCAACAGCATAGAGTGCAGTATTTAAGTGTGTGTGTGTGGGAATTAATTTTGTTTCTGGGTTAACTTCTTGTTTTCACTCTCTAACAGTGTCGTCAATATATGTATTAAATAAAGTTGGTTAGAGGCTGCACCGTTGTCGTATTCCTCTGTTAATTGCTGGTGGTTATGTTCTTGGCTTGTATTAGCAAAAAATTCGTTATTTAAATTCGAAATTTCTATCACTTGTGTTAAATGTTTAGGATAACCTCGTCTTTCCATTATATTCCACAGCATATATCTATTCACCCTGTCGAAGGCTTTCTCTTCATCTAAACGTGTAGTGCGAGTCACCAGAAAAATGTTGTTTCCTTCCAGCTATCTGCTGCACTATTGTAATATTGCCACTGCATTATTGTCCTTTTCTAAAACCGAAGTTGTTCCTCCTAAGAGGGTGTCAGCTATTCTTTTCAGTCTGTTGTTAATTATTCGTGCATATAATTTATAGCCAGCGTTCAACAGACTTATTCCTCTGTGGTTTTCACATGCATTTCTAGTTCCTTTTTTGTAGAGTGACGTCACTTTCGCACTCTCCTGTCATCTTCCACTTACAACATTCATTTAATAAATGTAACAGCCTCAGTTCTAATATTAAATCTCCACATTTAATAAATTGTCCATTAATATTACTGGGCCCTGCTATTTTTCTATTCTTTATATGCTTCTTTTATCTCCTTCAAACGTCACATTGTATCCTTGATATATTTCACCGTCTTGTTCTGTGTCCTGGTGTATTTTCGTTATTACAATTTATGATTGTCCACATTGCAGGACCTACGTTTCTATTTCTAATGGTGCACACCACATACCTTAAACGCATTACTTTACCTACTTCTCTTACTTTGCAGTGGTCCTACCCTGTTTCTAGTTGGCAAGTACGTTATTCACACTTTCAAGGTCTGCGAGAAACATTTCTCCAAGGTCCCTGTATGTAGCGGTTTAGCACTTGCTGGGAAAAAAAAAGAAAAAGAAACAGAAATCTGCAATTTCCTGGTCGTAATTAATATCTGTAGGCGCACTTTGACACTGGCAGCAAGCTAATAATTATTAAAGTCATTCTATCTCCCATTTTTTCTCTCATAAATGTGCAGGATGATTTGTCAATAGAAACTAATGATTGATGATCACTCCGAGAAAGTGAGAGTGCATGCGGGGCCTCTGAGATAGTCAGACCTCGGTTTTATTGTGCACGTCTGGAATATTATCGAAATGGATGCATGTGACGTAGGTCCTGTTTCGATCGAAATTGGCAGCTGTGGCCCTCTGTCAGATGATCAGATGAGGAGCTGCAGTATTGGGGTCGCAGCTGTGAGAAACAGACTTCAGATTCCCTTCCAGCCAGCCTGATTTAGGTTATCCTAACATACTTCAATTCAAAAGTGTTCTGTTCCTTTTATAACACCATTTCCGATTCCTTTCATCGTCGCCCAGGTGAACTAGCACTCCTTATTTAATACGCCATAAGTTGACAATATGCTACGTGATTAAGAAATGTGCGGCTGGTCCCGGCGGAGGTTCGAATCCTCCCTCGGGCATGGGTGTGTGTGTTTGTCCTTAGGATAATTTAGGTTAAGTAGTGTGTAAGCTTAGGGACTGATGACCTTAGCAGTTAAGTCCCATAAGATTTCACACACATCTGAACATTTTTTTTTTTTTGAGCAATCACCAACTTTCTCCTCCGAATGCGAATATATTTTGTTGACAGCAACCTACGTAGGGAGAAACGATCATCACGATAAAATAAGGGAAATTGGAGCTCGTACGGAAAGATATAGGTGTTCGTTCTTTCCGCGCGCTATGCGAGATTGGAGTAATAGAGAATTGTGAAGGTGGTTCGGTGAACCCTCTGCCAGGCACTTAAATGTGATTTACAGAGTATCCATGTAGATGTGTATCTAGATGTATATGTACAGGGGTTGGACAAAAATATGGAAACACTGTGTGAAACGCACGTTTGAAAACAAACGCAGGTGTTGACCAAGCCTGCAGGTTGCCCTGTTGTATTTGACAATGAACAGAATCCGGTGCAATGTCATCTATACGATGCGAGTGTCAGCAGTGGTCAGAACAATGCTTTGTATAGCTGTGAGTGCATTACGTCGGAGCAAAGTGCATTCGAACGGGGGCAAATTGTCTGTGCTCATATGATGGTGCTTCCGGATTCAAGGTAGCCTAAGTGTTTAGTGTTTTAAAAGACACCGTATCGGAGATTTACATCGCATGCAGGATAGGCACTCGCGAACCATGTCAGCACAAACCCAACACGAATGGATGTCCTTAAGTAGCGAGTTGCAGAACGAGCTAGAATTCCAAAAACGTTCGTCAATGGTGCAAATACCCGTAAATACCTGGATTGTGGAGCAATTGAAGAAAGTCATTTCGTCGTATGAGTCTTGTTTCACACTGTTTCCAACTCCTGGCAGAGTTTACGTCTCAAGAGTGAAACATGCAAAGGGTTCGATGATGATTTGCTATTCCACGAGCCCCCAGTAAGTTCGTATTACTGCCTAGGATTGTGTGACCTTTTGGCTGACCAGGTCTATTCTATGGTACAGTGTTCGTTCCCTAATGGTGAGGCTGTGTTCCAAGATGACAGGTCTTGGCTGACCAGGTCTATTCTATGGTACAGTGTTCGTTCCCTAATGTTGTTCCCTAATGTTGTTCCAAGATGACAGGTCACCTGCTCACACACCTCGCATCGTCCAGGAGTGGTTTTGTGGGCGCGATGAAATGCCGCATCTACCCAGCCGCAGTAGTCATAATATATCAATATTATCGTGTCTTTGGGTCTACTTTGAAAAGAAGGGTAGGTGATCGATATCAACCTCCATCGTCATTCGCTGAACTTGCCACTGTTTTGCAGGCATAATGGTATAAGATGCCATTGAAAACCATACAGGATCTGTATTAATGCTTTCCGAGACGACGGGTAGCTGCTTTTAATCGCAACGGTTTTTCTAGACAGTATTAGCCATCGTAATGTGTTGTGTTATTAGTGTTTTCATATTTTTGTCCACCCCCTCTATCTGCATCAAGTTACTGCTCCAGCTGACAGAGAACGCAGGGAAGTGGTGTCGCACAAAAGATCGCACGACAGCGCTATCGGACCACATCACCCTATATCAGTCATTGTTCCTGACGTATGGTGAAATAACAACGGCATATTACCAAGCGAGGTGGCGCAGTGGTTAGCACAAGACTCGCATTCGGGAGGACGATGGCTGAAACCCGCGTCCGACCATCCTGATTTAGATTTTCCGAGATTTTCCTAAATCGCTCCAGGCAAGTTCCGGGATGGCTCCTTTGATATGGTTCGGCCCATTTCTTTCCCCAACCTTCCCTAATCCGATGGGATCGATAACCTCACTGTTTGGTCCCCTCCCCCAAACCAACCAGTCATCGGCATATTTTTAATTTATTCATATCGAGCGATGTCTGTAGCCACTCTAAGAAAAACTTTCTCTTTGTGGCAATGCAGGCTTTCCCGGCAAATTTCGGTGATGAGGTCTTCTCGGTTCATGAGCAGAGTCAAGGTGTCGTTCTGCGGCAACGTTTCGGCAAGTTTCGTACTCGTCATCATCAGGAGAAGTCTTCGCCTATAGGTGACGAGTAGGGAACTTCTCGAAACTTTGCCGCAGAACGATGCCTTGACTCCGCTAATAACTCGAGAAGACTTCATCATTAAACCGTCTCTTCATCTGCAGTAGTCAAATATCACATGTGAACGTCCAGACACTTCTCTCCGCACTTAAATAAGGAACCCCCCGTGGTTCAGAGATGGAGGGAAGCTGCTTCATCCGGTGCAGTGATAACACGTGCATTGCTGCAAGAGTTTTCTGTCCTAGTTCCTGGTGATAACTCTTGTTCCTTAGCAGGAAACACATGTAGGTCGCCTATCTTCCTGGAAAAAACGATAGAGGCTAGTCCACCATGTATTTCGTAGGGGAGCATTCCGTAATTGAGAATGAGATTTTCAATCTGCAGCGAAGTGTGCGCTGATATGAAACTTCCTGGCGGTTGAAAACTGAGTGCCGGACCGAGAATCGAGCTCGCGACCTTTGCCTTTCGCGGACAAGTGCTCTACCATAGAGCCGCCGAAAGGCAAAGGTCCCGAGTTCGAGTCTCGGTCCGGCACACAGTTTTCATCTGCCAGGCAGTTTCATTAAGTAACTGTTTGTGACCCCCTCCCC
Source organism: Schistocerca nitens (assembly GCF_023898315.1). NCBI lineage: Eukaryota > Metazoa > Arthropoda > Insecta > Orthoptera > Acrididae > Schistocerca > Schistocerca nitens. Next base: position 566,230,177 of record NC_064614.1, on the reverse strand, counting down.
GCCAGTGTGCTTCGTTTCCTCACAAGCCCCCTCATTTCCATTTAATGCCCCTTCCATCGATCTCTCTCTCTCTCTCTCTTTCTTTATCTGTTATCTTCTCCTTCATCTATCTCTAACACTTTGTTTTACCCTGACCTCAACACGAAGACGAGATATGACGTAGCGCATTGGCCGTTAAGTGATTGTAGATATCAGATTTCGACCGTTTAAAGCGACAGGGCGGGGGAACGATCTCGTCCTCGTGCCGGTCGACATCGTTGGCGCTATGGAATACTCGGGATGCTTTGAGCCAGTTGCCCAACTAGCACCTGTGCACACGTGGCCCTAGTATATTCCAATCCCTCACCTAAGAATGGAATTGTTTCTAGACGCTATCTGTTTAAATCAGCGACTTACTTCTCCTGGTAGTTGACTTTTGCTCCAGAAGACACGGATGAAAGTAGTTTCCAAAAGGACATTGTGTATTACATAATATGCTGCTGCTGTATCCATACATATTATGAAATGTACATGTGTACATATGTGTGCGTGTATGTTCCACATCTCCTAAAGCACTGCACCGATTTCAACCAGACTTCGTACACATATTATTTACTGTCAGGCCACAATCGCTGTGGGGGTAAGAATCAACTGCCTGCCAAAGTGCAGGATATATGACGTCATAAACAATTATATACGTCAAAAACTGCCACATTATGCATGACGTTTACATTTATTGCTTCTGTGCTACTAACGCAATTCGCAGTAAATTTTGCAGGCAGTATCTAAATAGGCCGCTAAATGCACCTACAAAATTATATCGTGATACAACTCATAATGTAATAGATATGACGTCATAAACACTGAAATGCGTGAAAAACTACGCATTGTGCATTATGTTTAATTTCGTTACTTTGCTACAGATTTTTCACACAGGACCCACATATGCCGCTGAATGTCAATCAGTCTGTGATAGATAGATAAAGAGATATGACGTCATAAACGCTGAGATGCGTGAACCACATTATGCATCACGTTTAAATTTATTACTCCTGTGCAAATAATATTTCGCAAACAGTAGCCACACATTCCACTGAATATATGTACACATATATCATTATACGATACACAATTAAAGACATATGACTTCATAAACACACGAAGAACCATGGATCTTGCCGTTGGTGGGGAGGCTTGAGTGCCTCAGCGATACAGATAGCCGTACCGTAGCTGCAACCACAACGGAGGGGTATCTGTTGAGAGGCCAAACAAACGTATGGTTCCTGAAGAGGGGCAGCAGCCTTTTCAGTAGTTGCAGGGGCAACAGTCTGCATGTTTGACTGATCTCGCCTTGTAACACTAACCAAAACGGCCTTGCTGTGCTTGTACTGCGAACGGCTGAAAGCAAGGGGAAACTACAGCCGTAATTTTTCCCGAGGGCACGCAACTTCACTGTATGGTTAAATGATGATGGCGTCCTCTTGGGTAAAATATTCCGGAGGTAAAATAGTCCCCCATTCGGATCTCCGGGCGGGGACTACTCAGGAGGACGTCGTTATCAGGAGAACGAAAACTGGCGTTCTACGGATCGGAGCGTGGAATGTCAGATCCCTTAATCGAGCAGATAGGTTAGAAAATTTAAAAAGGGAAATGGATAGGTTAAAGTTAGATATAGTTGGAATTAGTGAATTTCGGTGGCAGGAGGAACAAGACTTTTGGTCAGGTGAATACAGGGTTATAAATACAAAATCAAATAGGGGTAATGCAGGAGTCGGTTTAACAATGAATAAAAAATAGGAGTGCGGGTAAGCTACTACAAACAGCATAGTGAACGCCTTATTGTGGCCGAGATAGACACGAAGCCCACGCCCACTACAGTAGTACAAGTTTATATGCCAACTAGCTCTGCAGATGATGAAGATATAGATGAAATGTATGATGAAACAAAAGAAATTATTCAGATAGTGAAGGGAGACGAAAATTTAATAGTCATGGGTGACTGGAATTCGGTAGTAGGAAAAGGAAGAGAAGGAAACGTAGTAGGTGAATATGGATTGGGGCTAAGAAATGAAAGAGGAAGCCGCCTGGTAGAATTTTGCACAGAGCACATCATTGCTAATACTTGGTTCAAGAATAATAAAAGAAGGTTGTATACATGGAAGAAGCCTGGAGATACTGACAGGTTTCAGATAGATTATATAATGGTAAGACAGATTTAGGAACCAGGTTTTAAATTGTAAGACATTTCCAGGGGAAGATGTGGAGTCTGACCACAATTTATTAGTTATGAACTGTAGATTAAAACTGAATAACTGCAAAAAGGTGGGAATTTAAGGAGATGGGACCTGGATAAACTGAAACAACCAGAGCTCGTACAGACTTTCAGGGAGAGCATAAGCGAACAATTAACAGGAATGGGGGAAAGAAATACAGTAGAAGATGAATGGGTAGCTTTGAGAGATGAAGTAGTGAAGGCAGCAGAGGATCAAGTAGGTAAAAAGACGAGGGCTATTAGAAATCCTTGGGTAACAGAAGAAATATTGAATTTAATTGATGAAAGGAGAAAATATAAAAATGCAGTAAATGAAGCAGGCAAAAAGGAATACAAACGTCTCAAAAATGAGATCGACAGGAAGTGCAAAATGGCTATGCAGGGATGGCTAGAGGACAAATGTAAAGATGTAGAGGCTTATCTCACTAGGGGTAAGATAGATACTGCCTACAGGAAAATTAAAGAGACCTTTGGAGAAAAGAGAACCACTTGTATGAATATCAAGAGCTCAGATGGAAACCCAGTTCCAAGCAAAGAAAGGAAAGCAGAAAGGTGGAAGGAGTATATAGAAGGTCTATACAAGGGCGATGTACTTGAGGACAATATTATGGAAATGGAAGAGGATGTAGAGGAAGATGAAATGGGAGATACGATACTGCGTGAAGAGTTTGACAGAGCACTGAAGGACCTGAGTCGAAACAAGGCCCCGGGAGTAGGCAACATTCCACTAGAGCTGCTGATGGCCTTGGTTAAGCCAGTCCTGACAAAACTCTACCATCTGGCGAGCAAGGTGTATGAGACAGGCGAAGTACCCTCAGACTTCAAGAAGAATATAATTCCAATCCCAAAGAAAGCAGGTGCTGACAGATGTGAAAATTACCGAACAATGAGTTTAATAAGTCACGGCTGCAAAATACTAACACGAATTCTTTACAGACGAATGGAAAAACTGGTAGAAGCTGACCTCGGGGAAGATCAGTTTGGATTCCGTAGATATATTGGAACACGTGAGGCAATACTGACCTTACGACTTATCTTAGAAGCTAGATGAATGAAAGGCAAACCTACGCTTCTAACATTTGTAGACTTAGAAAAAGCTTTTGACAATGTTGACCGGAATACTCTCTTTCAAATTCTGAAGGTGGCAGGGGTAAAATACAGGGAGCGAAAGGCTATTTAGAATTTGTACAGAAACCAGATGGCAGTTATAAGAGTCGAGGGACATGAAAGGGAAGCAGTGGTTGGGAAGGGAGTGAGACAGGGTTGTAGCCTCTCCCCGATGTTATTCAATCTGTATATTGAGCAAGCAGTGAAGGAAACAAAAGAAAAATTCGGAGTAGGTATTAAAATCCATGGAGAAGAAGTAAAAACTTTGAGGTTCGCCGATGACATTGTACATCTGTCAGAGACTGCAAAGGACTTGGAAGAACAGTTGAACGGAATGGATAGCATCTTGAAAGGAGGATATAAGATGAACATCAACAAAAGCAAAACGAGGATAATGGAATGTAGTCGAATTAAGTGGGGTGATGCTGAGGTAATTAGATTAGGAAATGAGACACTTAAAGTAGTAAACGGGTTTGCTATTTGGGGAGCAAAATAACTGATGATGGTCGAAGTAGAGAGGATATAAAATGTAGACTGGCAATGGCAAGGAAATCGTTTCTGAAGAAGAAAAATTTGTTAACATCGAGTATAGATTTAAGTGTCAGGAAGTCGTTTCTGAAAGTATTTGTATGGAGTGTAGCCATGTATGGAAGTGAAACATGGACGATAACTAGTTTGGACAAGAAGAGAATAGAAGCTTTCGATATGTGGTGCTACAGGAGGATGCTGAAGATTAGATGGGTAGATCACATAACTAATGAGGAGGTATTGAATAGGATTGGGGAGAAGAGAAGTTTATGGCTCAACTTGACTAGAAGAAGGGATCGGTTGGTAGGTATCAAGGGATCACCAATGTAGTATTGGAGGGCAACGTGGAGGGTAGAAATCGCAGAGGGAGACCAAGAGCCGGCCGAAGTGGCCGTGCGGTTAAAGGCGCTGCAGTCTGGAACCGCAAGACCGCTACGGTCGCAGGTTCGAATCCTGCCTCGGGCATGGATGTTTGTGATGTCCTTAGGTTAGTTAGGTTTAACTAGTTCTAAGTTCTAGGGGACTAATGAGCTCAGCAGTTGAGTCCCATAGTGCTCAGAGCCATTTGAACCATTTTTGGAGACCAAGAGATGAATACACTAAACAGATACAGGAAGATGTAGGTTGCAGTAGGTACGGCGAGATGAGGAAGCTTGCACAGGATAGAGTAGCATGGAGAGCTGCATCAAACCAGTCTCAGGACTGAAGACCACAACAACAACAAACACTGTAATGCCTGTAATGCGTGAAAAAATATATCAGGCATGAAGTTTTAATAGATTCATTATGTGCTAGTAAGACAGCCCTACAATCGTGTCAGTTTAAGGGGCTCTGGCTCTGAGCACTATGGGACTCAACTGCTGTGGTCATAAGTCCCCTAGAACTTAGAACTACTTAAACGTAACTAACCTAAGGACAGCACACAACACCCAGCCATCACGAGGCAGAGAAAATCCCTGACCCCGCCGGGAATCGAACCCGGGAACCCGGGCGTGGGAAGCGAGAACGCTACCGCACGACCACGAGATGCGGGCTCAGTTTAAGGAAGTCCCTGACACCTGGCATTGCTTCTGACAGCTTTCAACTGCGAAGCGCAAACGGCCGTAGGCGAAAACAATCGTCGTCTATAGAGCTATGAAAGGCGTTGCCGTTGAGACCTTTACAAAATCGTATTGTAGAAAAGCGAAGCACTGCGCCCGCCGTGCAGAACCTGTACGTTTCTAATGGAAAATTGCCAAAATTATTAGCCGGGCAGTGCCGGGTGTGTCAGCTAATGGTCATTAAATCGAACCCAAACACTCTGAACTACTTTCATGATTGTTCGTGCGATGTATTGGAATACTAATTTATGTTTCAGCTTCTGTCTTAAACAAAGTATTTCTTGTATTTATGTGTCATCTGTGGACACCAGTCATAAGTGATTGCATTTCTATTAGTGGCAACGGATATGAAACGAAGGGAGAAGGAGACATCTCGTTCCTCCAACAATACACGGTGTCCCTCTTTCACTGTGTTCTACCGTGAATGAAACTGATTATCTCTGAAACACTACGCAAAACATCTTGAATCATTTTCAGTATGTTGTGTGACTAATACAGTCTCACTAGACATAGAATCGTCGGTTTTGTGTTACAGATATTGTCTTTTTGTCTGTGGAGTAATTTTCTTCTTATTGAAAGATATACCACTTCCTGTAGGATCACGTGTATTAGAGCACTGCTCGGTAAAAGCAACGTTAATTTTCTTAAATTGAATTTCAGTGTGCAACGGCATCCCCTTGTTATCTAAGAACACATTCACAGTACATATATACCATTTGGCGCAGATGGATGATAATTCTGTTTATTGTTCTAGCAACTAATTATGATAGATATAGTAACGTGTTAGTTGGCTTCCATTTCTGCCAATATTTAAAAATGTTTTACCAGAATGAAGACTGTGATCCATGATTGGTGTTATTTAATAATTGTCCTGTCACAGTCGCCAGCGTGAGTTGGCTTCCATCTTTCGCCAACTCAAATATTTTAAAATTATGTTACCGGAATGAAAACTGTGATCCCGGATAGGTGTGGGAGCGGCACAACAGAGCATGTAAACTGATTGCATTTTAGAAAATATAATTTGCATAGCTCATTTTTGTGATGATTGGCTTGAAAAAAAAAAAAAAAAAGGTCCAGTCTTCTTTCCTGAATCACTGCTGGTTCCGCTCATATAATAATTGATAATGGACGTTGCAAGTTAGTAATGAAATTGTGCCAATGGCGTATCTGTGCCACATCGAAGTGCTGCATCTCCCCTGCCAGAAATACTGAAAAATAAAACTCATTGTACGTGGTCGCTCTATGCTGTATGATTGATCTGAAAAGAACTCAGACTCCTTTTCTGAATGACTACTTGTTCCGCTCGTATAATAAGTGAGAATGAACATTACGAGTCAGTAATGAAATTGCACCAATGGCGAATCGGTACCACATCGGGGTGTTGCGTCTTCTCTGCTATAAACGCCGAAAAACGGAACTCATAATACAATTAATAATGAAATAAGCATGTGGAGGGGCCGCGTAATCCGTGACATGGCGCCTCTAACCGGGCGGACACTCCGCGCAGCAATTCACAACACAAGAGAGTCGTACTCTTGACACATGAGAGCCGTACTCTTGACACAAGTTTGTTTTAGAATTCTGAAATGTTTAGAGATTGCATATCGGGAACTTAAGTACAGTAAAGACGCTAAATTCACGGGAATGTTTGATTACTAGGATCAGATGGTTCAAATGGCTCTAAGCACTATGGGACTTAACATCTGAGGTCATCAGTTCCCTAGAATTAGAAATACTTAAACCAAACAAACCTAAGGACATCACACACATCCATGTCCGAGGCAGGATTCGAACATCAGACCGTAGCAGCAGCGTTGCTCCAGACTGAAACGCCTAGAATCGCTCGGCCACAACAGCCGGCTTACTAGGATCTTAAAACCACAGATTCACATTTTGTTATATTTGATTACTACAACTGGAAGTTCCCAAATGAATGGCGTCTTTTCCAGAAACATGATGGGGTGTTGTGGCTCTCGTCTCTAAATTAAATTGCAGAATTAACTGTCTCCATGCAGGTATTAAAATGAAAAATCTTGGCAATACTCACAACCTATCCAAAAAACGAAAGAAAAAAACACCTACACTGTGCTGAGGGCGGAACACGTGAAACTGTGGTACTATTTCTCAATACTCCTAAACTGGTAAGTTTAACACGAAAAAATAGAAAATATCCCTACCTCAAACGTCAGTAGTTGCCACTGTTTAGTTGAATGTCCGTCTTTTCGTCTAACAACTGCTTTTTCAGGTTCCACTGCGCTTTACTAAAAACTATTTCAGATTCCAGATAACAGGTGCAATTAAAACTGACCAATACTGCAGTATGAGAATATCGATATTCTCACTTCTTGAAAATAGTTTCTCCCACTCGGGGCACAATGAAAGTAAACGAGTTTTAATTTAGTTTCTCCTAGCGATATTAATATTACTCGAAATTCACACAACTACAAACACAGACTTTACATTATACAGGGTGTCTCTCCCAAGAGCGGTTCTAGGCGCTACAGTCTGGAACCGCGCGGCCGCTACGGTCGCAGGTTCGAATCCTGCCTCGGGCATGGGTGTGTGTGATGTCCTTAGGTTAGTTAGGTTTAAGTAGTTCTAAGTTCTAGGCGACTGATAACCTCAGAAGTTAAGTCCCATAATGCTCAGAGCCATTTGAACCATTTTATACTGAGATGCAGTAGTTAGTATACCCAGTTCTTTGGAGAGGTTTCTACAGGACGTCCGTGAATTTACTCCACAAATAATACGTATTACACGCTTTTTGACTCTGAAAGCTTTTGTTTGACTTGAAGAGTTACCCCAAAATATTATACCATATGACATTATGGAATGAAAGTAGGCAAAGTATGCAAGCTTTTTCATTTTTATGTCACCTATGTCTGCTAACACTCGAATTGCAAATACAGATTTGTAAAGGCGTTTCTGCAGTTCTGTGGTGTGCTCCTCCCACCTGAATTTATTATCAAGTTGTAATCCCAGGAATTTAAGACTGTCAACCTCTTCTATCTGCTCTTCTTCATACTTTACGCATATGATAGGTGGAAACCTCTTACAGGTTCTGAATTGCATATAGTGAGTCTTTTCGAAGTTTAATGTCAGTTAGTTGGCTTAACACCATTTATTAATATCCATGAAAATATCATTAGCAGATCTTTCTAGAACTACACTCGGCATACTATTTATTGCAATACTTGTGTCATCTGCAAACAAAACGAACTTTGCTTCTGGCAGTGTAACTGATGAGATATCATTAATGTACACAAGAAAAAGCAATGGCTCTAAAATGGATCCTTGTGGGACACCACGTGTGATTTCTTCCCATTCTGATGATGACTGATGACTTGATTCACTAGTCCCATGCACTGACACCCTTTGCTTCCTGTTAGCGAGGTATGACTTGAACCATTTTTCTGCCCGTGACACCATAGAATTCTAATTTATTTAAAAGGATGTTGTGGTTCACACAATCAAATGAATTTGACAAATCACAAAAAATACCTGCTGCTTGTAATTTGTTATTTAATGAATTAAGTACATTTTCACTGTAGGTGTAAATAGCCTTCTCGATATCGGAACCCTTCAGAAATCCAAACTGTGTTTTTGATAATATGTTATTTGTGGTCAGATGGTTGAGAAGCTGCCTGTACATTACTTTTTCTAAAATTTTTGAGAATGCTGGCAAAAGTGAAATCGGTCTGTAGTTTGATGGTATCTCTTTATCCCCTTTCTTGAATAGAGGGTTAACATCTGCATAATTTAGCCAGTCAGGAAATGTCCCAGTTATAATTGACTGGTTACACAAGTAACTTAGAATTGTACTAAACTCACAAGAACATGTCTTCATTAACTTTGTTGATATTTCATCGTACCCACTAGAATGCTTTGTTTTTAAAGATTTTATTATGGACGTTATTTCTTTTGGTGAAGTACTTCATGTACTTGAAGCTATTTGTGAAGGCTAGTTTCAGATATTCAAGGGCATTATTTACTGATCCTGAAAGTCCCATTCTATCAGTAACGGATATAAAGTACTTGTTAAATAGATTTGCCACACTATGCCCATCGGTTACTAATGTGGCATCCACCCTTAATGCTATTTGCTCAAGTTCCTTTCTGGTTCTACCAGTCTACTCTTTCACTATATCCCATATTTTTTTTATTTTGTTCCCTGACATTGCTATCTTCTTCTCGTAGTGCATTTGTTTAGATGTCTGAATTACTTTTTTAAATATTTTACAGTATTCCTGGTATTTAGCTAAATCATCAGCATTGGAGCTATTCTTGGTCGACAGATACATTTTCCTTTTTGTTTTACAGGAAAACTTTATTCCTTGTGTAATCCATGGTTTTATTATAGACTTCTGATTAATTTAAGTAACTTTTAAAGGAAAACAGTTTTCAAACATGGTACTGACATTTTTTTTTATTTCCGATTTTGGTCGTCTAGGGACCGCGTTAAACAACTATTTTTCAATGTACATTTCTCCTATTGCGCTCCTCCTCTTTTCTCTTCTGCCAATATGTCTTCATCCTCTCTCTGTGCTGCTCCCTTCGGTCTTCTGTCCACACTGTTCTTCCAGTTCTTCTCTTTTTCACTTCAAATCCTTCAAAATGTTGAATTTTGTCTCTCATTAAGTCTCTGTTGGTTATATCATCTTCTCCTATACCCATCTCCTCTAAGTCTGCTTTGACTTCTTTGAACCAGGTAATTTGGGTTCTGGGGTTCTTGTCAAAAAACATGAATATTTTCTTTGTCAGTCTTTCATCATTCATTCTTTTCAAATGGGCGTAAAAGCTTACTCTTCTCTTCCTCATAGTATCTCCCACTTTCTCAATTTTGTCATACACTTCTCTATTACTTCTAAGCTTCCAAGTCCCATTCTCAAACCTCGGCCCAAGTACTCTTCTAATGATTTTTCGCTCCTTTTTTGCTATAGCTTCCATTTCCTTGTTAGTGTTCATTGCTAAACATTCAGATGCATACAGACACTCTGACATTGTTCTTTAATGTGTTATATTTTTCATTCCTGTCATGAGCACTATCAACATCTTTCCACTTGCTGTTACTGCTCAACTGTTAATAAAATATGGAAAAGAAAATACCATGAATACGCTGCAGGAAGCGGTGCAGCGCCTCTATGGTGCCACGCTTGGTGCGATTCAGTATGAACTGTTAACCATGGTTAACATAGAAGCAAATTTTGGCAACAAATTAATATGAATGTGAGTGGTGGCAGTTTCATTGTCAACTGGTACATGATGTGGTCAGCGCGACAGAATGCCAATCCTAAGGGTCAGGGTTCGATTCCCAACTGTGCTGGAGATTTTCTCCGCTCAGGGACTTCGTGTTGTGTTGTCCTGATCGTCAACATCATTTCATCCTCATCGACGCACAAGTCGCGGAAGTGGCGTCAAATAGAAAGACTTGCACCCGGCGAAGGGTCTACCCGACTGGACGCCTTAGTCACACGACATTTTTTTTTTTTTAGTTTCCTTCTACGTGTCTCGCTCCTGCCTGTTAACTACAAGGCTGTTTGCACCAGTGGCGCGTTGTTTCTGGGAAACCAGGGGCGCCGGAATGCGTCACACTGACAGCGGCGCTCGTGTTGTTTGTCCGTGTGGCACCTACGCGAAATGCGATAACCTTTGCTGACGCGGACCCGACCTGCTTCCGACCTCAACGTTCGTTCTGTTAGCCTTTCTTTCCATCATCTCCAATGCAAGTTGTACACTTAAACTGCAGAAATAACTAAATCACACCATCATTTCTTATACCAATAAAAAGATTTTTCCCATCTATATGAAGTGTTTCTCCCTGTATCGATCGTTAAATTATGGTAAGTTTTTGTATGCAGGACATGGCAAGATGCTGTGTCTCGATGATCATTTAATGTGATTTCTGACGTGGCTTACGCTTAAACACATTAACGCTATACTGTCTATGAAATATACACTTTCAAGACGGAACACTGTATTAATTAGTGCCTCTATAATCGCGGATCGGTATTATGATTTTACGCCTTTTATCGATAAGAAAGTGACATTACTTCCAGTGCCGTAGTAGAGAATAGGATCGAAATTTATTGGAAACGTGAACTGAGCATTGAGTTGGCGAAGACTACTCCATGCAACAGTACCGTGCGCGATATTTGTTTTCCGTAATAAAATAGCCATAAATCGGAGGAACTTCGTTAAAGTATGTTTATATATGTTTACCTATACAAGGTGTAATGGGTATAAGTGCTGATAATTTTATATGTGGTACAGTAATTGTAACACATCATGTGTTGGTTATTCTCTGCGTGTAACAGACTTCTTGCAAACAAGTCACATAATTTAGTACCTAATTTTTTCCCCACGGTCGTAACTGCAACATTAAGTGGACTATGCCTGCATATACACGAAACGTCTTGTGTCCACGGGCCCAGGCTTCAACACCTGACGTGCTGTACAGGGGAACATACGCTATAATGGCTTACTCTTGTCGCTTGTACTTGCAGGTACTAACCAACCTAAAAACCTACTACCCAAATTGCTATAACTTTTAGTCTGCAAATTAAGTAAATACTGATGTAATGTTGTTCAGTATACTGCCCTGACTCAGCAATAAAAATATCGGCACATATACCCATTACTGTATATCTATTAAAAATATCGAGTCAGAGTGGGAAATTCAAGAAAAGAAAGAACCTCATATCGTTGTAGTCGATTTATTTAGATACCCATTTTCCACCGTAACTCTTGTATATGAAAACTGTGTGTTTTTTCTTCTTGTCTTAAGTGCACAGTCTTAAACAGCAGAACGCTCAAGACAGGAAAAAGCGAGTAATGGCGTACACACAAGAACCAAAGAAACTAGTACACCTGCCTAGTATCGTGTAAGGCCTCCGCGAATGCGCAGAAGTGCAGCATTACGACGTGGTACGGCCTCGTCTAATACCTGAAGTAGTGCTGGAGGGAACTGACGCCATGAATCCTGCAGGGCTGTCCATAAATCCGTAAGAGTACGAGGTGGCGGAGATCTCTTCCGAACAGCACTTTGCAAGGCTTCCCAGACGTGTTCAATAATGTTTATGTCTGGGGATTTTGGAGGCCAGCGGAAGTCTTTAAACTCAGAAGAGTGTTCCTGGAGCCATTCTGTAGCAATTCTGGACGTGTTGGGTGCCGTATCGTCCTGCTGGAATTGCCCAATTACATCGTAATGGCCGGCTGAAGTGGCCGAGCGGTTCTAGGCGCTTCAGTCCGGAACCGCGCTGCTGCTACGTTCGCAGGTTCAAGCCCTGCTCGGGCATGGATGTGTGTGGTGTCCTTAGGTTAGTTATATTCAAGTAGTTCCAAATCTAGGGGACTGATGACCTCAGATGTTAAGTCCCATAGTGCTTAGAGCCATTTGAACATCGTAATGCAAATGGACATGAGTGGATGTAGGTGATCAGACGTACATATCACCTGTCATAGTCGTATCTAGACGTATCAGTGTCCCATATCACTCCAACTGCGCACGCCCCACACCATTGCATAGTCCCCACAAGACTGAACAGTCCCCTGCTGACATGCGGGGTACATGGATTCATGAGGTTGTCTCAACACCCGTACACGTCCATCCGCTCCATACAATTTGAAAGAAGACTCGTCCGACCAGGCAACATGTTTTGAGATCAACAGTCCATCGATGATGTTTCGTTGAATGTTTCGCATGCTGACACTTGTTGATGGCCCAGCACTGAAATCTGCAGCAATTTTGCGGAAGGGTTGCACTTCTATCACGTCGAACGATTCTCTTCAGCCGTCGTTGGTCCCGTTCTTGCAGGATCTTTTTCCGGCCATAGCGATGTCGGAGATTTGATGTTCTACCGGATTTCTGATATTCACGGTACACTCGTGAAATGGTCGTATGGGAAAATCCCCACTTCACCGCTACCTCGGAAATGCTGTGTCCCATCGATCGTGCGCCGCCTATAACACCACTTAAATATTGATAACCTTGTAGCAGCAGTAACGGATCTAACAACTGCGCCAGACACTTGTTGTTGCCGTCTGTCCGTTTAGATATCTCTGTATTTGAATACGCACACCTATACCAGTTTCTTTGGCGCTTCAGTGTACATGGTAAATATTAAGGCTTTATAAGAATGCAGAATTTTCGAAACTAAGAAGTAACGTTGAAAATAAACAGAACATAGAAAGCGTAACAGAAACAGTAAGGAAGAGGCAATTATTATTATTCAGACATACTTAAGGAATGAAGTCACCTGGATTGAAGAGGTTAGAGAAGTCTTGGAAAGAATTAACAAGAGAGAAGAAGAAGTATCGGAAAGAGAGATTTTTGTGGCTCTGAGCACTATGGGACTCAACTGCTGTGGTCATTAGTCCCCTAGAACTTAGAACTACTTAAACCTAACTAACCTAAGGACATCACACACATCCATGCCCGAGGCAGGATTCGAACCTGCGACCGTAGCAGTCGCACGATTCCGGACTGCGCGCCTAGAACCGCGAGACCACCGCGGCCGGCAGATTTTTGTGGAAAAAAGTTTTAAGACAGGTAGGTTTCCAAGGCAGGAGGGAAAGAAAATTGACATTAAGTGGTGTCAAGACAGGAATAAGAAACATACTGAAACAATGAAGGAATACCGGAAGAAAAGGAAAGAACAATAAAAGATTAAGAATTGAAACGGATTGATGTTTCAATTGGTATCTGTGTTTGTCTCGCCGAGTAATTTTGAAGACGTTTCTGAGACTAGTATTCTTCAAGCAGTTCTATGTGCTGCATGTAAGTTGTCCAGGCCTCATACCCATATATAAAAGTCGGAAGTACGCAGCGGCTTCAGAAAGAAAGTTACACTTGTCGTCCCACGCTAAGACCAGAGAGTACATGTTCCGGATTTCCTGCAGATACATTTCTGCTGCCTTACGGATAATAAGTGCACCACAATGTGGCCGTGAAATACCGCGGTTACTGGAAACGTACTCCAACAGTCGAAGTACGCTGAACAGTACGATTCCCTGCGGGCAAAATGTCGAAACTGCACACGGATTCACTGTGAGATTTTTGCCTTGTACGTACCATATGCAACATCACATCCAGCAGTAGCGAAATGGTACCAATAACTTGACCAAGGCCGCACAGACGTGAGTTATGCTAATCGGTAAGTCCAGATCTTATACCGTGCAATTTCCATCTTTTCGGTAAACTGAAAGTAAATCAGGGGGGGAACGAGATTTTAACATGATGAACACGTTCACGTAGCTTTCCTCGAATGGCGCTGTTACATAATAACAGATTTCTATCGTCGAGGAACTGAACTATTGGTATAACTTTCCAACCGATGTTTACGAAGACCTGGTGACAATGCCAAGAAAATAGCGTATGTATCCGCGTCACTTTGAAGTGTAATGCAGCACTTAATAAAAGTTATTAGGCCTGCCAGAATAATGTGTAACTTACTTTACGAAACCTCACATAACAGTGCATTTGTATACTAGAAATCAAGTGCGGTATGGGGCTGAGAGTGTGGCGGACTTATGTTACTATTAAGAAAAGTTCTCATACGCAAACTTCCAGCCCCAACTCCACCGTATTTGATGAGAGGAGGCCAAGACGTTCGGATCACGGATTAACTTCAGACTTTCTACACTTTTAGGAGAACATAATGTGCAAATAGTAAGGCGTACTACTTAGGCGCTTTCGAGAAAATCACAAGAGACGTTTTACGCGTGTGATGTACCGGTGCGTTGCAATCCTAGCTCGAGATTGCAATGGCAATGTGATTCGCGTTCAAACTCCGTTAACGGTGGCTCGCTGGATCGAGTCCTACTCGTGTTTTTTTTCCCCCAACATTAGTCATATTATTTCATACATTTTACATTTGAAACATAATATGATGAAAAGACACGTTTATTTGAATGAACTTTTATTGAATTTCCAATGTTATTTGGCTGTTTGCTAACCTTTATTATCAAAACAAATATTATAATTAATAATTATCGTCAAGTAAAGGACCAAACGCGTAAAGTTTTCCTGAAAATGTGTGCGTATCGTGATTTCCGAAACCCTTTATACCTGCAGTCGGGTAATGTAACGAAAACCGCTTTGCACCTGGACGCTTCGATATGCAGACACAGATTTCAGGGATGAGGGATAGGCTTCAAAAGCCCAAGTAAAACATTGGTAAACAAAGGTGCAAGTAACTTTATTCAGTAATACAATGAGTTTCAATGTGCCAGAATATAAGGGTAAAGTAAGATTAAAAGTTGGATGTGCTTTCGACATTACAAGTTAACTGGACGATCTTTTTCATAGAGACAACGAAACCAAAAACTACGACACCTACTGCGTCGAATGAGTGCAATTTTCCCGCGTGCACGAAGAATCTTCAGAGTTTCTAAGGAAGCATACAACTCGTTGACATTTTGAAAAATTTCTCTTTCTTCCGACAATTTGGATGTGAACCATGGGTAACGCAACATTTTCGTAAACATCGGTGCCGAAAATTGGCGATACACGATTGCATGTATTTTAATAGCATCTTCACAAGAAGCAAATTGTCTATTATTATCAATCAAATATGAACAATTTGAAGGCGCTCGATAAAGTTTTTAGCTTGCCTCTAGAAATAAAAGTTGCATTATATTTGTTGCAATAATGAAAGTTAGTAAACAGCGAAATAATGAATGAGATTTTCACTCTACAGCGGAGTGTGCGCTGATATGAAACTTCCTGGCAGATTAAAACTTTGTGCCGGACCGAGACTCGAACTCGGGACCTTTGACTTTCGCGGGCAAGCGCTCTACCAACTTTTTTTTTATTTATTTATCTCATTTTGTTCGTTATAGTTCGTTGCAATTGTTCGTGGCGGACGTCCCCTGACGCCCGTTGAAGTTCGTTATTGATCCATTCACTCAGTTTTTTTTATGACAGAGGGCAACTAACCGTCTGACCGAACACGCTGAGCTACCGTGCCGGCATCAACTGAGCTACCCGAGCACGACTCACGGCCCGTCCTCACAGCTTTACTTCTGGTTCGCAGGAGAGCTTCTGTAAAGTTTGGAAGGTAGGAGACGCAGTACTGGCAGAAGTAAAGCTGTGAGGACGTGCTTGGGTAGCTCAGTTGGTAGAGCGCTTGCCCGCAAAAGGCAAAGGTCCCGAGTTCGAGTCTCGGTCTGGCACACAGTTTTAATCTGCCAGGAAGTTTCAGCGAAATAATACTGTAACTTCAATAAAAGTTGATAGAAATACGTGCGTCTTTTCATCATATTACCTTTGGAACATGATATGTACGAAACAGTATGACTAGTATTGAAAAATTGAAATTAACGAAAAAAAAGGTGAGCGAGACTCGATCCAGCGATCCACAGATTACGGGACTTTTGAACGCTGACCACACGACTGCCGTCACCTGGTGTTCAGGGTCGCAACGGACCGATATACCACTGACGCGCATAATTTCTCTTGCGATTTTCTCGAAATCGCCTATGTAGTACACCTTACTACTTACACACTATGTTGTCCGAAGTGTACTAAGTCTGAACAAAATCCATCACCCGAACGTCGGCGCCCGCCCTTGTGAGACGATTTTGGATCCCCTTGTCAGTACTTGGTTTTGTTGATTGATGGCGTTACCCCAGTGCAGTGTACTATAGAAACCCCATTAATGTGAGTATGGCATTTACGCAAGATGTGGCGCGACGTGTCGTCACCGTTTACCCGCGAGAGGACTCCGGAAGTCGAGGCTGTAACCGCAGCTCACGGTGTGAAGTGGCTCCCGGATCACTTGTCGCACACATGGTTGCGTCACGGCCGTGACGTGATCGGCCGAGCCCAGCCAGCCGCAAATGCGCGCGGCCCGTGGCCACAGCCTAGCCGAGTCCGTGTCGGAGCCTCGCCGCTGCAGAGGTTGCGACGCCTGACGTGACGTTACGCCGCCAGATCGTTTCGTAAGCTGTCCCTCTTTTCGACGAACTGTCTCTTCGGAGCTTCCCATCCCATGAAAAATTCTGCAAAATCAAACCGTTTCCTGGGTACAACTGGGCACGCCATTTGCTAGTGAACCTACTTCTTCCTGTACCTCCGTCGATTTCCAGTAGTTTCTGTGAGTTTGGAGGGAAACAACAAAAATGGTTCAAATGGCTCTGAGCACTACGGGACTTAACATCGGAGGTCATCACTCCCCTAGAACTTAGAACTACTTAAACCTAACTAACCTAAGGACATCACACACATCCATACCCGATGCAGGATTCGAACCTGCGACCGAGGGAAACAACACTCGCTGCTACAGACTCTCTGTCAGTCTAAAGTTCTGAACTCTATAAGTGAAAGAATAAGTGGTCTAAATGGTCATAACCCACTTTCAGATCAGTTTCGTACGAGTTACATTCCTACTTCTCTGGTTACTGGAATGATGAAATAGGGGTGGTGGTTATTGTTGAAACAATCGGTTTTCTGTTATATCGGTTTTTTCACTCCAGTATAACCCGACAATTAAAAGTGCTCAAAATATCTGTTTTCTTAACCAACCGATTTTCGTTTTTTTATTCCTATTATTTCCTGTAATTATTTCGAACAAAGATTTAAAAAAATTGCCACCCTCAGTTTCCAGATACATACATTCAAGACATTTAATTAAATCGGTACATAAAATAAAACTTAGTCCGTTCGCTGTTCGTTGCTTTTCTCGAAAAGTGATGAGCGGTTGAATACAATAAAAATCACCATTAATCTCCTATTGATACTGATTTTTTTAAACTTTGCTCAAAAATCATAGTGTAATCTGGGGACATACCACTTTTTGGGCATTACGAATAGTCAGTAAAAAAGTGTGAGAACAGAGGTTGAAAAACATTGTTTTTCGCGTTACTTTGTCCATTTTCAAGAGTTACAATCAGATAAAGACATATTATGTAGACACAGGCAGCAGATTATCTAGTTTCTGTTTTTATTGCATACTGTCAACGAAGTGTTGCTAAATTTTTAATTTATTACTGTTACTATAATTTTCTTTTTCTTTTACTGTTCCATAGAATTGGCAGACAAATCTTTAATGTTTTAAAGGAAATATAGCATCGTACGTCATTGCTGCGTCGCTTCATAAAAATATTTGCTGACAAGGGTTGCTGCTATTCTGCAATACAACGGATGGTCGACGACGACAGCGAGAAACTACCGCATCGACCAGGTGGAGGAAAGTTTTCTGCACTGCACGACACACAGCACGGGGAACATTATTGTCTCAGGAAAGCTGCACCATTTGTTATGCCACGTGTTTGTTGCTCGTTTCTGTCGGCGTTGTTATTAAAATAGCATTATTCGCTTCTCCTATTTTCTAAACAAAGCATTCTTTCAAGCCAGTCCAAATTTTACGAATAAAAATTACTCCTTTCTTTAAAAAAATGTTTATTTAAAAACGAAAAATGTTAGCACTGGTGCTATGGCTAGTTGTATTTTCAGTTTTTTACTCGGTTACTAGAAAAAAAAACAGAAAAAACACTTGTTACAACCGAGACCAAACAAATGTCGAAAAACACCTGTTATTCAGAACGAAAATACCAGTATCGGTTTTAGCCGGGCGGCTTTTCCCATTCATATCACGAAGCAGAATTTATAAGAATTTTTTACAGATGACTGACCCTCTTCTTACCCTCCTCGCGCACCTTCTCGTATCCCTAATAAGCAAATCAGTTTGTACTAAGCGTATCATAACAATTTTGGTAATTTTCGACTGCTCCTGGGTATTTCACCCTATGTGGGCATGCTGACTTTCCTTCCTTGAAAGGCCTGATGACTGAATGCCTCCCCTTGGCAACGGATTATTGTGAGTACAGACTTCGACACACCACTGTGGATGTCAGAATAATCCGCATCGGTGGACTTCCCCATTAATCAGATCGCTGCCCATGGACTCATTAGCATGTAATGAAAAAAAAGTATCGTGCAACGGATAATTAATAGGACACGGGTACGTCTAGCAGTCAGGAGCCCTGGCTGCTGTAACTCACACAAAACAACAATCAAGGTATCGGTCTAACTGCGAAATGAAACAGTGGTCTACATTTATGCCTGTTTGTTACAATATTCTCTGCTCACATACATGAACAACAAATTATTATTGGATCTATTCGATCCCAAGCAATGCAGAGAATGTGAGAACTATTAGTTGTCAACATGAGTCACTACAAGTCTATCACGTAGATACTTCGACAAAGACTGGGTAATTGAAATGAATGAGACAAAGCTGGAATCTACACATGATTTATCAACAGTTAAATCTGCAATGATTGCGCGGTGATTGCCTGCGCCCGCCAAAAGAAAGAAAGAATTATACACGCTACTAATATTTCGGATTCAGTCTTGATTAGCCTGCAGACGCTCACGAAGTATTCGCTTCTGGAACGTGCCAAGTCCGAACAGCGTCCGAATAAATGCACGTGCATTCTCGCATGCTGCTCGTCAACGCTGCAGTCTCTCACCATCTTCAGCTTTTTGATGCGTGAAGCGCAATAGCCGCCATGCCCTGCCACAGACTGCGACACATCAGTTGAAACCCCTAGTCAAATGATCTCCTTCGAGAAATGAAGTCTTCGCGTTCTCTCCCACAGACCAAGCAGAAGTCTGCCCTCTAGCGAGAACTGACGTCAAGTGTCCTACTTGTTCAGTAGAAGAAATGTTTCACTATATCGAAAATGAACAACTGCTCACAGCTCTTAATGCATGCGTTTTAGAGGCCATTTTTACTGGACATTCTTTTCTTGTTTTTATCCACACTACCTCCTCCGCAAACATGGAAACCAAAGATCTCGCAGTAGAAGAGAGGTGTTTCACAGTGTCGAAGGTGAACAAGTGCTCATAGCTCCCAAGGTATACATTTTAGAATCCAATTTTTTTTTCTTGTTTTGGTCTAGTTACCAACTCTGAGAGTGGCCTACCCTATGATCGTAGCAACAAGAGCAACGGTACACGTATTCCACAGTCGGAGGTATCAGAACGGTTTTCGCTTACAACCTTTCGACCCAGTTGTTTCTGGGCCAAGGTCGTTTTCCTCAAATTGATACATTTACCCTTCTCCGTCATCTCTCAAAATTTCTAACGTCATCATGGAATCACCCTATAGTTGCGCGCCAGATATTCCACCTAAGACAGAAGCAACCTGATTACGAATCTGTCGGATACAATCTGTAAGGAAAGTAGAGCCAATATCTGGAACTGATAAATGATAAAGATTTTGCACGTCACAAAATTGGTAAATGGAGCTTCGCTATATTATTCGACGTTCATATGCTGCAGGCTGACAACAATAATATTTAAATCCATGCAGGCAGCATAATTACCTGCGGTTGTATAATGATTTGCTCTGCACCATAATGGGGTGGACATTAACGGTAAAATTCTAAGTCAGTTTAGAGCTTAATAATTAAGACTAACGAGGTTGACTTTTCCTAAAACGATCAAATCATACAGTTTCCTTCATCGACCACTTTATGTGGTGCTAATATTCAGTCGATGTTTTACTGACGCAAAAAGATTTCAACTCGCTTACGAGTCGCTTTCATTGAAATTGCGTGTTATGCCGAGAGTAGTACGATCAGTCAATTATTATTTTAGCTGACAACGGAGCCCAGATTGCCAATTTAGTTCATACAACCTACTTAATCTCAGTTAAAGAGTCATTTTCGAGAAAATAACGTGTTTATGGCGAAAACTGTACGCTCATGAAAATAGTCAATTTTTATTTCAGTTTAATAACCCTAGACTTGCGTGTTTCATTGTGTGACCGTACAGTGTTTGACACAAATACTTTGGTCCCTTGAAAGTAACTCGAAATTGAGACCAAACTGCTTGTGTGAAAAAAAAACACCATAATGAGTTACTTCAACGTTTGATGATTTAAAAAATTTTAAAATATCGCATGTTGAAGTTAGCCTTCAGAATCAGATTCTGCGTCGCAGAATGAGTAACCGAATAGCAAAAGATGTGCATAATCGCCGCGACCTACAGCTAAACGGCCATGGGTCATATCCCGATGCACCAGGACACTGGTAGTTACAAGGTGATCGCGTGGCGACGGCCTCATTGCTGCTGCGGCGCACCGGCTTGCCTCACTGGCCTCCTCCTCGGCCCAGTGGCCGTGACCCGAAGAGGCCTCAGCAATGTCGGACATGTGTCTCCAAGGACTCTGTATTGGGCTTTGCCCATATTACGAGGATCTTTCAATTACACTACTGGCCATTAAATTTGCTACACCAAGAAGAAACGCACATTATAAACGGGTATTCATTGGACAAATATATTATACTAGAACTGACATGTGATTACATTTTCACGCAATTTGGGTGCATAGATCCTGAGAAATCGGTACCCAGAACAACCACCTCTGGCCGTAATAACGGCCTTGATACGCCTGGGCATTGAGCAAACAGAGCTTGGATGGCGTGTACAGGTACAGCTGCCCATGCAGCTTCAACACGATACCACAGTTCATCAAGAGTAGTGACTGGCGTATTGTGACGAGTCAGTTTCTCGGCCACCATTGACCAGACGTTTTCAATTGGTGAGAGATCTGGAGAATGTGCTGGCCAGGGCAGCATTCGAACATTTTCTGAATCCAGAAAGGCTTGCTCAAAAAAATGGCTCTGAGCACTATGGGACTCAACTGCTGAGGTCATTAGTCCCCTAGAACTTAGAACTAGTTAAACCTAACTAACCTAAGGACATCACAAACATCCATGCCCGAGGCAGGATTCGAACCTGCAACCGTAGCGGTCTTGCGGTGCCAGACTGCAGCGCCTTTAACCGCACGGCCACTTCGGCCGGCTATCCAGAAAGGCCCGTACAGTACCTGCAACATGCGGTAGTGCATTATCCTGCTGAAATGTAGAGTTTCGCAGGGATCGACTGAAGGGTAGAGCCACGGGTCGTAACATATCTGAAATGTAACGTCCACTGTTCAAAGTGCCGTCAGTGCGAACAAGAGGTGACGTCGAACTGCCGTCTGCTTCACGTCTGCTGTGCAGCGAGTACGTTAATTTAAATATTAACTGTATTTTTCTTAGTTGTCACTTCTTCTTCTGTGTGTTTTTGCTTTTAGGAAGCTTTAATTGTCGAGTGCTAGTAATAGTGTTCCATAGATTTCGTGTTTGTTTTGAATACAGTCAGAGAGAGTCCCTTTAGTCAACCTTAGTGCCAGTAGTGTTAGTGTGTGTTTTCAATACAGTCTAGAGACAGGTAGTGCTATTTTCATTGTTTTCTACAAGAAGTGTCTAGCAATCACAGTTTAGTCAACTATCAGCCGCCTTTACTGAATTAGCAGTCTAGTTAAAAGTTGATTAACACTCTACAGTAAATTGATTTCTTAGGATGGATAGGATGTGTGACTGCTGTGTACGGACGCAGGAGGAGCTGCCCACTCTTCGCGAACAGCTGAACGTGTTGAAGGCTGCGGTCAGCAGTCTTTAGGCTGCTGCCTAGGAGTGTGGTACGTCGCATGGTACACCCCAGGTGTTACATGCTTCACCCACTGTCCCTGCTGTCGAGACATCTTCGCGGGTACCGGGCGCGGTTGGACCACCCTCTCCCCAAGGGGAGTGGCGGGTTCAGCGGCGTTCGCGGCGCACGAGGCGGAGGGTCAATGTGGAAGCTGGCCGTGTGGCATCGCCCGCTCTGCCTGTGAGTGGACATGTGGCCGCTCCTTCAGCAAGGTCCGAGCAGGCACACGGGGGGAGGGGTTTATTAGTTATTGGGAGCTCCAACGTTAGGCGGGTGATGGAGCCCCTTAGGGAAATAGCGGAAAGGTCGGGGAAGAAGGCCAGTGTTCACTCTGTCTGCTTGCCGGGGGGTCTCATCCGAGATGTGGAGGAGGCCCTGCCGGTGGCGATAGAGAGCACTGGGCTCACCAGACTGCAAATTGTTGCTCATGTCGGCACCAATGACTCCTGCCGTCTGGGTTCAGAGGTCATCCTCAGTTCGTACAGGCGGTTGGCGGAATTGATGAAGGCGGAAAGCCTCGCTCGCGGGGTGGAATCTGAGCTAACTATTTGTAGTATCGTTCCCAGAACCGATCGCGGTCCTCTGGTTTGGAGCCGAGTAGAAGGCTTAAACCAGAGGCTCAGACGATTCTGCGGAGATCTGGGGTGCAAATTTCTCGACCTCCGCTATCGGGTGGAGAAATGTAGGGTCCCCCTGAATAGGTCAGGCGTGCACTACACGCAGGAAGCGGCTACAAGGGTAGCGGAGTACGTGTGGAGTGCACATGTGGGTTTTTTAGGTTAGAGAATTCCCTCCCTAGGCCGGACAAGACGCCTCCTGAGACGCGGCAAGGTAGGAGTAGGCAAAATGCAACAGGGAATAACAATATTAATGTGCTAGTAGTAAACTGCAGGAGCGTCTATAGAAAGGTCCCAGAACTGCTCTCATTAATAAATGGTCACAATGCCCACATAGTACTAGGGACAGAAAGTTGGCTGAAACCAGACGTAAACAGTAATGAAATCCAAAACTCAGATTGGAATGTAGACCGCAGAGACAGGCTGGACAGTGAAGGGGGAGGGGTGTTTATAGCAATAAGAAGTGCAATAGTATCGAAGGAAATTGACGGAGATCCGAAATGTGAAATAATTTGGGTGAAGGTCACGGTTAAAGCAGGCTCAGACATGGTAATTGGATGTCTCTATAGGCCCCCTGGCTCAGCAGCTATTGGGGCTGAGCACCTGAAGGATAATTCGGAAAATATTTCGAGTAGATTTCCCCACCATGTTATAGTTCTGGGTGGAGATTTTAATTTGCCGGATATAGACTTGGAGACTGAAACGTTCATAACGGGTGGCAGGGACAAAGAATCCAGTGAAATCTTTTTAAGTGCTTTATCTTAAAACTACCTTGAGCAGTTAAACAGGGAACCGACTCGTGGCGATAACATATTAGACCTTCTGGTGACAAACAGACCCGAACTATTTGAAACAGTTAACGCAGAACAGGGAATCAGCGATCATAAAGCGGTTACGGCCTCGATGATTTCAGCCGTAAATAGAAATATTAAAAAAGGTAGGAAGATTTTTCTATTTAGCAAAAGTGACAAAAAGCAGATTACAGAGTACCTGACGGCTCAACGCAAAAGTTTTGTCTCAAGTACGGATAGTGTTGAGGATCAGTGGATAAAGTTCAGAACCATCGTACAATATGCGTTAGTTGAATATGTGCCAAGCAAGATCGTAAGAGATGGAAAAGAGCCACCGTGGTACAACAACCGAGTTAGAAAAAGTGTGTAGTGTGAGGAGGGCTATGTGAGAGGCGTTCAATGAATTCGAAAGTAAAGTTCTATGTACTGACTTGGCAGAAAATTCAAAATATTTTGGTCTTATGTCAAAGCGGTAGTTGGATCAAAACAAAATGTCGAGACACTTTGTGACCAAAATAGTACTGAAACAGAGGATGACAGACTAAAGGCCGAAATACTAAATGTCTTTTTCCAAAGCTGTTTCACAGAGGAAGACTGCACTGTAGTTCCATCTCTAGATTGTCGCACAGATGACAAAATGGTAGACATCGAAATAGACGACAGAGGGATAGAGAAACAATTAAAATCGCTCAAAAGAGGAAAGGCCGCTGGACCTGATGGGATACCAGTTCGATTTTACACAGAGTACGCGAAGGAACTTGCCCCACTTCTTGCAGCGGTGTACCGTAGGTTTCTAGAAGAGCGCAGCGTTCAAAAGGAATGGAAAAGGGCACAGGTCATCCCCGTTTTCAAGAATGGACGTCGAACTATAGACCTATATCTCTAACGTAGATCAGTTGTAGAATTTTAGGACACGTATTATGTTCGAGTATAATGACTTTTCTGGAGACTAGAAATCTACTCTGTAGGAATCAGCATGGGTTTCGAAAAAGACGGTCGTGTGAAACCCAGCTCGCGCTATTCGTCCACGAGACTCAGAGGGCCATAGACACGGGTTCACAGGTAGATGCCGTGTTTCTTGACTTCCTCAAGGCGTTCGATACAGTTCCCCACAGTCGTTTAATGAACGAAGTAAGAGCATATGGATTATTAGACCAATTGTGTGATTGGATTCAAGAGTTCCTAGATAACAGAACGCAGCATGTCATTCTCAATGGAGAGAAGTCTTCCGAAGTAAAAGTGATTTCAGGTGCGCCGCAGGGGAGTGTCATAGGACCGTTGCTATTCACAATATACATAAATGACCTTGTGGATGACATCGGAAGTTCACTGAGGCTTTTTGCGGATGATGCTGTGGTATATCGAGAGGTTGTAACATTGGAAAATTGTACTGAAAAGCAGGAGGATCTGCAGCGAATTGACGCATGGTGCAGGGAATGGCAACTGAATCTCAATGTAGACAAGTGAAACGTGCTGCGAATACATAGAAAGATAGATCCCTTATCATTTAGCTACAATATAGCAAGTCAGCAACTGCAGGCAGTTACTTCCATAAATTGTATTGATTGGCGACTCCATGTTGTCTTGTGCACTACGACCAGATAACAGGTATACTTGAAAAAAGAGACAGCATTGGTCTTATATTTTTTACTATTGCAAAATCGATTTTCTGTCACTGAGTGACCATCTTCAGTGCTATATTGTATAACTTAAATTGGAATGCACTGTTGTCACTAAGCTTACGGCAATCACATAAGCTTAGTGACAACAGTGCATTCCAATTTAAGTTATACAATATAGCACTGAAGATGGTCACTCAGTGACAGAAAATCGATTTTGCAATAGTAAAAAATATACGACCAATGCTGTCTCTTTTTTCAAGTATTCCATAAATTGTCTGGGAGTACGCATTAGGAGTGATTTAAAATGGAATGATCATATACAGTTGATCGTCGGTAAAGCAGATGGCAGACTGAGATTCATTGGAAGAATCCTAAGGAAATGCAATCCGAAAACAAAGGAAGTAGGTTACAGTACGCTTGTTCGCCCACTGCTTGAAAACTGCTCAGCAGTGTGGGATCCGTACCAGATAGGGTTGATAGAAGAGATAGAGAAGATCCAACGGAGAGCAGCGCGCTTCGTTACAGGATCATTTAGTAATCGCGAAAGCGTTACGGAGATGATAGATAAACTCCAGTGGAAGACTCTGCAGGAGAGACGCTCAGTAGCTCGGTACGGGCTTTTGTTAAAGTTTCGAGAACATACCTTCACCGAAGAGTCAAGCAGTACATTGCTCCCTCCTACGCATATCTCGCGAAGAGACCATGAGGATAAAATCAGAGAGATTAGAGTCCACACAGAAGCATACCGACAATCCTTCTTTCCACGAACAATACGAGACTGGAATAGAAGGGAGAACCGATAGAGGTACTCAGGGTACCCTCCGCCACACACCGTCAGGTGGCTTGCGGAGTATGTATGTAGATGTAGATGTAGATGTAGACGTGTAACCAATGGCACCACATACCATCACGCCGGGTGATACGCTAGTATGGCGATGACGAATACACGCTTCCAAAGTGCGTTCACCGCGATGTCGACAAACACGGATGCGACCATCATGATGCTGTAAACAGAACCTGGATTCATCCGAAAAAATGAAGTTTTGCTATTTGTGCTCCCAGGTTCGTCGTTGAGTACACCGTCGCAGGCGCTCCTGTCTGCGATGCAGCGTCAAGGGTAACCGCAGCCATGGTCTCCGAGCTGATAGTCCATGGCGCTGCAAACGTCGTCGAACTGTTCGTGCACATGGTTGTTGTCTTGCAAACGTCCCCATCTGTTGACTCAGGGATCGAGACGTGGCTGCACGATCCCTTACAGTCAAGCGGATAAGATGCCTTTCATCTCGACTGCTAGTGATACGAGGCCGTTGGGATCCAACACGGCGTTCCGTATTACCCTCCTGAACCCACCGATTCCATATTCTGCTAACAGTCATTGGATCTCGTCCAACGCGAGCAGCAATGTCGCGATACGATAAACCGCGATCGCGATAGGCTACAGTCCGACCTTTATCAAAGTCGGAAACGTGATGGTACGCATTTCTCCTCCTTACACGAGGCATCACAACAACGTTTCACCAGGCAACGCCGGTCAACTGCTGTTTGTGTATGAGAAATCGGTTGGAAACTTTCCTCATGTCAGCACGTTGTAGGTGTCGCCACCGGCGCCAACCTTGTGTGAATGCTCCGAAACGCTAATCATTTGCATATCACAGCATCTTCTTCCTGTCGGTTAAATTTCGCGTCTGTAGCACATCTTCGTGGTAAAGCAATTTTAATGGCCAGTAGTGTAATAATGCCCCATTTTTTCTTATAACGTATTTATTTTTTAGAGTTAGAATTTGGTAGCAAAAGTCAATCAAAATTTACAAGAAATATTTTTCTACGTAGCCTCCATCACGTTCTGTGGTCCTACACGAACGTTGTGTAAGAGCGTGTGTTCGCTGTTGGTTGAAGCTCTTGCCATGTGCTCTTTTCATCACATCTAACGACACGTGGCAAAGAGACCTCTCCATTGGCCTCAGATTGCTCCAACAGTTCTGATGACATTGATTTCTTTGAACACTGTGGTAAGTTGTGAGCATTCGTTGAATCCTTGTTGAGCTCGCTCCGGATATCGAGGAGGCTTAGTCATTGCACATGCACTCCTAATGCTCACTGCATAAACTGTCAGCACCTGGCCTTAATTTTGAACATGTGCGAAGTCCTTGTCAACCGAAATAAAACTGCGTATCCTAAGAGGTTCCACAAATTTAACAAGTTATTGGCCTTTAGGTTATTAAACAGACAGCTGAAATTGCAAATATGTAGGGTCATGATCAGGCCAGTCGTAACCTAAGGATACGAAGCATGGACATCAACGAACAATGATGATTAGCAGCTCAGGATATTGGAATGCAAGATTTTGCGCGAGATCTACTGGGCAGTTCAGGACAACATTGCTTTCTGCTGACGTCGATCGCCTCATACAAGGAGCTGACATGTAAGATTGTAAGTAGGCTGTTTAGGTTTTTATGTTGGTAATGCCACGTAGTGCTCTGTATGAAAATCACTGACTACGCTGTGTGCAGACGTGCCTGGTTGGACTCGTTGTTGGAATATTCGCTTGTGTAGTATTGGGCAGTTGGATGTGAACAGCGCGTAGCGTTGTGCAGTTGGAGGTGAGCCGCCAGCAGTGGTGGATGTGGAGAGAGAGATGCCAGAGTTTTGAGACGTTACTATAAGCGGACGGTCTGGACGTGTGTCTGCCAGAAAAGGACATTTGTAGAGATGCATGTCATATTGAACATTATTAACGTAAATACATTGTTTGTTCTCTATCAAAATCTTTCATTTGCTAACTATGACTATCAGTAGTTAGTGCCTTCAGTAGTTAGAATCTTTTATTCAGCTGGCAGTATTGACGCTCGCTGTATTGCAGAAGTTCGAGTAACGAAGATTTTTGTTAGGTAAGTGATTGATGAAAGGTATAGGTTATTGTTAGTCAGGGCCATTCTTTTGTAGGGATTATTGAAAGTCAGATTGCGTTGCGCTAAAAATGTTGTGTGTCAGTTTAGTGATGATCAGAATAAGTAAAGAGAAAACAGTCTGAGTACGTTGAGTTTTACTCAGCTGTATCTGTATCAAATAACGTAAGAGTTTTTCCAGCACTGTCATTCATAATTTTTCTAAGGGGACGTTTCAAGATTTATAAAAATGGGGAGAGTAGCCTGGTCTGGACATGTCCTTAGAATCGATCCTGGGAGGACGTCTAAAAAGGATTTTGACCCGAGGCCAACTGGAAAAACGCAGAGAAGACGGAGAGGAAGACCGCGAAAGCGATGGACAGACGATGTGGAAGAAGATGTAAAAAATCAGTCCGAGTATGGGGGGAGAGCAGAGAAGATAAATGTTGTTGAGGAGGCTAAGACCCACTCATGTTCGTAACGCCATGAGATGAAGAAGAAGAAGCTGAAGATGATGGGTGGTTCTGCACGAATGATGGTATCCACGTGATTCGCCATGTCGGGAACAGTGGCTGTGATACATCTCGAACGTGGCCGATCATGGAGCTCAATTTCTACACTCCCTGAAGCTTTAACTCTTCTTACCTACTGCCCAATAGTACTATTAGCTGCATCATTACCATACACTGCTCAGAAACGTTTGTGGACGTTCACCACAGTTTATTTTCCGCAACCAAGATTTCAATTTGAGCACCTTGTTTGTAACGAGTGTCTTGCTATCACAATACACAAGTCGCAGGGACAAACACTTCAAAAAGCAGGATTGTATTTATCAGATCCCGTCTTTATTCACAGACCATTATATGCAGTCAGTTAGCATTTTTGTATGCTTTAAAGAAGATGAAATACGAAAAGCACACCAAGATTACATTCTTACGTCAAATATCGCTAAGACTGAGGTACTATAATTCTCCGTAAAGAAATTTCTTCGAAATTATGTGCATGGAAATGTATGTGCAAGGATGTACATTTCACGTCATTCGGTTCATTTTTGGAGATGTTTTGTCTTAATTCTTAGAACTACGCTTACCCCAGTGACTACACTTGTTTCAAATACTGTCATTATTTAAAACAACAGAAGAGCGATAGTTTCGCACGGGTCCCCTAGTTTAAAAAAATTGCAATTACAGGCGGTGTTCTCACCAGTTGTCACAAGTTCCGATGGCACCAATACCAATATGAGGGATACACAAACAATTAGTTTGCCATGATACAAGCTCAGATGTTGCCTCCAGTACCTGATCACAGGAAATTCTTCTTCAGGTTCATCATGTGTAGCTGACAGCTGCATCCTGACTCGTGACGCAGAACAAGAGTTGCAAGCGTCTGACCCCGTCTACTCGTAGGGCCGTTGCTCTCTCCAGCAACAATCGCCACACGCCCTCTGTCGCTCAGTATACGTTGGACGTGGCCGCTTCAAAATCCAAACTTGTCCAGCGACACCGTCGGAACAGTGCCGTGTCCATCACGGCCCACATTATGCAACTTTAACAGAAGAACCAAGCGTATCCCAGTTAGTTGTTTACAGGACGGCTAACATTGCAACAGCCAATCAAAGAATGAGTCTTGTCACGTCTTCTATTATGTTCACGGTTATCTTGTCGCTCTGCAACTTCAGATACCAATAGACACAATCAGTTGAAAACGATGCTTACTGATGACAACGTATCACATTTGATTCGTTTTCGTCGTTTGCGCTGCTCACGTGTGCAGCGTGTGTTTTTTGCGCAACAGAATGTCCTAAACTACACACATCAAAAAAAGTTTTGCATCGCCTCGATTCCCAGAACTCATGAAGTATCACAGTCACAGGCCCTTCGACTGTTCAGAGATGCCATTAAATCTGTAAGATGTAAACAACCATGCATGAGCAGCGCCTATTAGACGAAGGGGTTTCGACAGCCGATCAGTTCCAGTCATTCCACCAGGAAGCAGGTACAAGGCTCGTGTTGTCTGTAGTTCAACCATCCCTAGACGGTCAATACCGCAGTTCGATCGCGTTCGCATTGTTACTTTGTGCCAGGAAGGGCTCTCAACAAGGAAGTGTCCAGGCGTCTCGGAGTGAACCAAAGCGATGTTGTTCGGATATGGAGGAGATACAGAGACAGGAACTGTCGATGACATGCCTCGCTCAGGTCGCCCAAGGGCCACTACTGCAGTGGATGACCGCTGCCAACCAATTACGGCTCGGAGGAACCTTGACAGCGACGTCATCATGTTGAATAACGCTTTTCGTGTAGCCGCAGGACGTCGTATTACGACTCAAACTGTGCGTAACAGGCTGCATGATGCGCAACTTCACTCCTGAGGTCTATGGCGAGGTCCATCTTTGCAACCACGACACCATGCAGCACGGTGCAGATGGGCCCAACAACATGCCGAACGGACCGCTCAGGATTGGCATCACGCTCTCTTCACCGATGAGTGTCGCATATGCCTTCAACTAGATAATCGTCGGATACATGTTTCGAGGCAACCCGGTCAGGCTGAACGCCTTAGACACACTGTCCAGCGAGTGCAGCAAGGTGGAGGTTCCCCGCTGTTTTGGAGTGGCGTTATGTGGGGCCGAGGTACAGCGCTGGTGGTCATGGAAGGCGCCGTAACGGCTGTACGATACGTGAATGCCATCCTCCGACCGATAGTGCAACCATATCGGCAGCATACTGTCGAGGTATTCGTCTTCGTGGACGACAATTCGCGTCCCCATCGCGAACATCTTGTGAATGACTTCCATCGGGATAACGACATCGCTCGAGTAGAGTGGTCAGCATGTTCTCCAGACATGAACCCTATCGAACACGCCTGGGATAGATTCAAAAAGGCTGTTTATGGACGACATGACCAACCAACCACTCTAAGGGATCTACGCCGAATCGCCGTTGAGGAGTGGGACAATCTGGACCAAACAGTGCCTTGATGAACTTGTGGATAGTATGCCACGACGAATACAGGCATGCATCAATGCAAGAGGACGTGCTACTGGATATTAGAGGTACCGGTGCGCACAGCAATCTGGACCATCACCTCTGAAGGTCTCACTGTATGGTGGTACAGTATCAGGCCAACTGTGCCACTAGATTTAAGAGTGTCTAGCTTGTCATTCTGAACAGAGAAAAGTCGTCAGACGCAAAAGTAACTTCGGGCGTGCACCAGGGAAGTGTTATAGGCCTATTACTTTGTACAATAAACATAAATGACCTAATGGATATCGTCCGAAGTTCAATGAGGCTTTTCGCAGACGACGGTGTTGTACACAGATAAATCGCAACACCAAAAAATTGTAGTGAAATGCAGCGAGATCTGCAGAAGATCGACGCTTGGTGCAGGGAGTGGTAATTAACCCTCAACGTAGATAGTAGGGCAACAGGGACACGGACGCAAATCCAGGATGGCGGCGGTGTCGTAAGTACGTCACGTCACGTGACGTCACGTGACGTCAGTTGATGACGCGATTGACGTCATTCAAGATGGCGATAAGATAGCTCAATTGCGATACCTCTACTAACTTAAGAAAGTGCCACGCCCCCCTGGTGGCAAGTAAGGATGCTACCCCAATGTAGGTCACTCCAGGAGCGGCGTCACCCCAAATCCAATATGACGGCTGTGACGTAAGTATGTGACGTCAGCTGATGACGCGATTGACGTCAGCTGATGATGCGAGTACCGTTATCCAAAAATGGCGGGAAGGCAGGTCAATTGGGCTACCTCCACTAAGCTAAGTCATCCCATCCTACGAACCCGCGAGAAATTTCATTTTTGGTGGGAAGATAGGTCAATTGAGCTACCTAAGAAAATGGTGGGAAAGAAAGGGCAGTTGGACTACCTCCACTAGCCTAAGCCATATAGTCCTAGGAACTGGCTGGAAGTTTGAATTTTGTTGGGGAGATAGGTCAATTGGGCTACCCCTACTAACATAAGTCACCTATTCCTAGGAACTGCACATAAATCTTTATTTAAACAATTACAAGCAGTACCACCATCAATTTTGCTAGCCATCACCTTGGAAAGTCCACCAATACTAGAATACTGATTTTCAGACTGGGATCAGGACGAGGATAGGAAGAGGAAATAGAGAAGACGCAAAGAAGAGCAGCGCGTTTTGTTACAGGTTCATTTAGAAAACACGAAAGCCTCACGGATGTGCTCAGTGAACTCAAGACGCTGCAAGAGAGGCGTTCTGCATCACGGTGTGGTCTACTGTTCTAAGAGCGTACGTTCCTAGAAGAGTCACACAATATATTGTTCCATCCTATCTATATCTCGCGAGAAGAACCTGAAGATAAAATCATAGAGCTTCGAGCCCACACAGAGGCTTAACCAGTAATGATTCTTCCCGCGAACCATACGCGACTGTGACAGTCAAAGGGGGAAGTGAACTGGTATACAATGTCCAGAATGAGATTTTCACTCTGCAGCGGAGTGTGCGCTGATATGAAACTTCCTGACAGATTAAAACTGTGTGCCGGACCGAGACTCGAACTCGGGACCTTTGCCTTTCGTGGGCAAGTGCTCTAATAACTGAGCTACCTAAGCACGACTCAGGACCCGTCCTCACAGCTTCAATTCCGCCAGTATTCAATGGTATACTATGTTCCCTCCGACACACACGGTAAGGTGGCACGCGGAGTGTAGATGTAGATGCAGAAACTACATCTTCCTGCAGTACACTTCACCATGCAATGATCCAGAATCATGTTACTGTACTTTGAGGAGCGCGATGAATTTCTCTTGATATCCAGACTCTTGTTTTCGTTGGTTAGTAACTCTACCTGTCTTGGAGCACAAGCACAGAACGTACAAAAATACACTCCTGGAAATGGAAAAAAGAACACATTGACACCGGTGTGTCAGACCCACCATACTTGCTCCGGACACTGCGAGAGGGCTGTACAAGCAATGATCACACGCACGGCACAGCGGACACACCAGGAACCGCGGTGTTGGCCGTCGAATGGCGCTAGCTGCGCAGCATTTGTGCACCGCCGCCGTCAGTGTCAGCCAGTTTGCCGTGGCATACGGAGCTCCATCGCAGTCTTTAACACTGGTAGCATGCCGCGACAGCGTGGACGTGAACCGTATGTGCAGTTGACGGACTTTGAGCGAGGGCGTATAGTGGGCATGCGGGAGGCCGGGTGGACGTACCGCCGAATTGCTCAACACGTGGGGCGTGAGGTCTCCACAGTACATCGATGTTGTCGCCAGTGGTCGGCGGAAGGTGCACGTGCCCGTCGACCTGGGACCGGACCGCAGCGACGCACGGATGCACGCCAAGACCGTAGGATCCTACGCAGTGCCGTAGGGTACCGCACCGCCACTTCCCAGCAAATTAGGGACACTGTTGCTCCTGGGGTATCGGCGAGGACCATTCGCAACCGTCTCCATGAAGCTGGGCTACGGTCCCGCACACCGTTAGGCCGTCTTCCGCTCACGCCCCAACATCGTGCAGCCCGCCTCCAGTGGTGTCGCGACAGGCGCGAATGGAGGGACGAATGGAGACGTGTCGTCTTCAGCGATGAGAGTCGCTTCTGCCTTGGTGCCAATGATGGTCGTATGCGTGTTTGGCGCCGTGCAGGTGAGCGCCACAATCAGGACTGTATACGACCGAGGCACACAGGGCCAACACCCGGCATCATGGTGTGGGGAGCGATCTCCTACACTGGCCGTACACCACTGGTGATCGTCGAGGGGACACTGAATAGTGCACGGTACATCCAAACCGTCATCGAACCCATCGTTCTACCATTCCTAGACCGGCAAGGGAACTTGCTGTTCCAACAGGACAATGCACGTCCGCATGTATCCCGTGCCACCCAACGTGCTCTAGAAGGTGTAAGTCAACTACCCTGGCCAGCAAGATCTCCGGATCTGTCCCCCATTGAGCATGTTTGGGACTGGATGAAGCGTCGTCTCACGCGGTCTGCACGTCCAGCACGAACGCTGGTCCAACTGAGGCGCCAGGTGGAAATGGCATGGCAAGCCGTTCCACAGGACTACATCCAGCATCTCTACGATCGTCTCCATGGGAGAATAGCAGCCTGCATTGCTGCGAAAGGTGGATATACACTGTACTAGTGCCGACATTGTGCATGCTCTGTTGCCTGTGTCTATGTGCCTGTGGTTCTGTCAGTGTGATCATGTGATGTATCTGACCCCAGGAATGTGTCAATAAAGTTTCCCCTTCCTGGGACAATGAATTCACGGTGTTCTTATTTCAATTTCCAGGAGTGTACAAGTAAAAAACTGCAGTATATATGATAGCTATACGGCATTTGACGAAACATTTACTTTTTGGCGAACTTGATGTGGTATTCGATTCTGTGGATGTGTCGAGCTTAATTTCGGTTGAAATGTAATTCAGACATTTATTATTCTCAAATACATTTGCAAGCAACGGTGGCTTTTTCATCTGTGCCACTTTGCATCCTATTAAAACTGACCTACCCCTTTTCCTTAGTTTTTAGGATGCAATTTAACAGTTGAACGATATCGTAAATGTTATCATATAAATGATTTCCAGATGTATTTGGGTTTCACATTTTTACACTCACGACGTAGTTGCGGGCAAATAATTGGGGACGCAGATTGTAAGTGCTACTCTGAGATGAAGAGGTCGGCACCAGAGGGGAATTCGTGGTGGGCCACATCAAACCTGTCAGACTGATGACTTCTAAAATAATAATAATAATAAAAATAATTAAAAGAAAAGGTCGGAGAAGTAAGCTCAAAATTGTGTGCTACTTCAGTACTGTTGCTGTTCATTCCTGCGCCTCCTATGTCATCTCCGCAGGAAACTCTGCTTGCTGGATGATCTCGTCCGTAATGTGTAGGAGACAATACCGGCTTCAGTTGAGCGCAATGGGTGCACGCGGCTGCAAATCGTGGCCCATGTCGGCACGAATGGCGCCTTCCACCGGGTTCAGAGGCTTTCCTCGGTTGGCTAAGATTTTGTCGGATCTTTTTCTGGCCGTCGGTGTGAAAACTGAGCGGAGATTGGGGAAGAAGCGCGACGTCAGTTCAGTTCGTTCCCTGTAGACACGTCGCTTTTCATACCACATCGTGTCGGTGTCACACCGACAGCAGCTCTAAACCGGGACAGTCGCCTCAGCCGGATTCAACTGCTGTGGACAAAATATCTTGAGGAAAGGTGTCGCTGTCAACTACGCGATTGTAACAGCGGGTAGACGGCTCAAAGTGCAGTACACCACCTGCCAAATCAGTAGCGGTGAACAACAAGCTTTCGACAGCCGAACCACGGGAAACTATTTCTTCTGTCTGGGATACGGATATCACTGTCCCAAGTGTGTTCTGCAGCTGGGCACTCTGAGCGTTAGAATAGTGTCGTCTTTACTGATGACTTGTGGTAATCGTTGCTCCATGTCTACAACAGGGTACGACGACGGTACTCTGCAACCACATTACGCGGTGCGCCTTGTTAGCCAACCGGGCATCGTTCACATTGCTACTGGCTGGATGCTCGGTTCTGGAATACTGGAATGGGGCTACTGGTAAACCTGCCATTGCTCCCTAGAGCGATTGGTACAGGAACAAGCTCTGCTTCTGCTGCAATGCTCCTTCGCTTCACGGAAAGCAACCACCAAAACACAATAGCTTCCCTCAGTGTAGTGTCGTAATAAGACTGAATTTCCTGCTTATTTCCTGTCATCTCTAGGATACATCTCGGCAACGCCTAGGAAGTCGTATCATACGTCAAAGAGATTCTGCCAGCTGAAATACTTGTTCTCCATTTCATTGGACTTACAACAGGACCGAGGCCGCAAGGAGTAGGCGAATGACGTGTGCCTGACTGGGAAAAACGCGACCGACCTGAACTCCTGTTAGGGAAGTGTCAGAAGTCTTACTTCCTGCAGCTGTCCTGCTACGGCCATCTCTGATGAAACGCTGCCCCCACCGGTTGGCAAACCGTCAACCTCCGTGTACCCACATCCACACAATGTACATATTCGCGTGTGTGGGATGGCGGGGGGGGGGGGGGGCGAAAGAGAGAGAAGGACGTTTCAGCGATATAGTGGCTATTCTAAGCCGCCTTTTGTGTGACAGCCAACTGGAGAGGTAACAATTAGTGGCACATAACGCAAGCGCAAAATATCTGTCAGACCGCCACGCGTATCTGTATACTAGCTACACTACGTGGAATGGATTAGAGTGTTTAAAGAAAATCGCCCGTTCGGAAAAAATGTGGAGCTAATAAACATGTTTTGAGACCACTCAATGCGCATTTTAAATCTCGCAAAACCATCATCTACAGGTTGGTCAGAAGCAGTCTGGAGAGCTTGTAAGGGTGTTGTTGGGAGGCTGTGCTGAGAAATAGTTGTTAAGAAAAAAATTCGACACGTTGCGCCGTTTACGAGTTATTTAGCGTTAGACTTAGCCAATCAGATTGTCGCGCGCGCAAATTCGAGCACTTGCACGCGCTTAGATGCAGTAATGCATAGGCAACCGTGGCTTCTTGGGTTGCCACTAATCAAAGGTTCATTACCTGTTAAAATGTGTTTTTTTCGGAAGTGATAAATTTAAGTTAGGTGAGTAAAAGCTACGTTCTGTTTCGGTTTGAGGAAACCAAACGAAGAACACATTTGGCAACACTGTCTCTGCTTGAATTTGCGACGACCTTACTTATTAACTTCAGTGACAAATAATTCAAAAACGGCGCAACGTTATTTCTTTCTTAACGATCATTTGCCAGTATAGCTTCCCCTGCAACATCCTTATATGGTTTTCACATTTTTTCTGACCACTCTGTTTACTGGTTTCCAGAAATAACTGCAACCACTCGCATTTTGTAAAGCTTCAATTTCTATTTGCCATGGCCGGTTTAGAATCGGCTACTGTGTCATCACCAGATGGTACACATTTTTAATGAATTTTGGAGCATTGTGGCGGTCGTGACGAGCTATTAGCATCGACGGATTTATTTATGGTGCACATATTACTCTGGAAAAAATAATTTATATTTTCCACGTGTGCACCAGAAATAAATGCGTGGATTTATTTCAGACCACTAGATCACCAGATCTTACAAATTTTTAATGAATGTTTGGAGCATTGTGGCGGTCGTGACGAGTTATTAGCATCGACTGATTTATTTCTGGTGCACATATTACTCTGGAAAAAATAATTTATATTTTCCACGAGTGCACCAAGAATAAATGCGTGGATAAATCTACACGGCCCCCACAATGCTACAGACATTCTTTAAAAGTGATGATGGGTCACTAGGTGACTCGAAACCGTTCATGGTAAATAAAAACTGAAGCATTAC
Source organism: Schistocerca nitens (assembly GCF_023898315.1). Taxonomy (NCBI): domain Eukaryota; kingdom Metazoa; phylum Arthropoda; class Insecta; order Orthoptera; family Acrididae; genus Schistocerca; species Schistocerca nitens. Next base: position 566,192,451 of record NC_064614.1, on the reverse strand, counting down.
AAAGGCGTCTGGTCGCATTTATTTCTGGGAATCTTTATTCATCACAGTCGCAGTGTTCTACATCCATAATGGGTAAAAGTGGTACAGTTTACATTACTTACCGTCATTACTTCTTCTTTATAAAATTTAGTACCTTCGATTCATTAACATTCACTGTCCCACTAAGAGACATGTTAAAATTCGGAGCAGCAATTCATAAATCTGACCTATCGGGTGAGTCATACAGGTGATAATTTGGCCTGAGTTTATAATAGTATTTTATGGAGGTTGGCACTTCACGTCACGTATCGAATATAACAGCCATGGTGCCTCAAATAAGATGTGAAGTAGTAGTAAAGTGTACTGACCGAAGTTAGGTAACAACTACTAGATACTATCCCTGTAAAGGAATTCCAACGAAAGAATGCTTAGTAAATCAGTTGTATGTTTTGCTTTTTACGAAACAACAGTGCCTGTGTTATTAAGAAGTACGATGCATTGTTACTTTGGACTTGCACGCATGTCCGAAGGAACAATCACTCCAGCAACTACGGCCGTCAAGAAATACAGGAATTGTACTCGCAATTGCGAATATGAACTACCATCGGCTGTATATTGGAAAGACGACAACGAAAATCTGCGTCCGACCGTGAATCGAACAAGGATTACCCGTTTTACACGAGCAGTCACCTTAACCACTTCGGCTATCCATGTGCGAATCACGGCCGTATCCAAACATCCGTATGTCATTGTTCCTGGATCATAACCTGCACTCGTCACACATCATGTAATTGCCGTTCAGGAGGATGACATTTTAATTGAAAGTCGCTTCCTTGTATCGGCAGATAAATACGATACTGCAGAGCCTGTATTGTTGCATGCATGTCCGAAGGAACATAGCATCGTTCTTCTTAACAACAAGTACTGTAATATCGTATTTATCTGCCAATACCAAGCAGCAACTTTTAATTAAAATGTCGTACCTTGTACGGGAATTACGTAATGTGTGTACGAGTACAGGCAGTGACGACGATGTATGGAAGTTTGGGTCTGGCCATGGATCGGGTCGGATATCCTAAGTGGTTTAGGCGACCGCTGCGTAAAGCGGGAAATCCGGGTTCAAGTCCTACTCGGGCACAAATTTTCACTGTCGTCATTCCAATATACGTATAGCCGATGGTGGTTCATATTCGCAATGGCGGATACATTTCCTGTACTTTATATTTTGCCTGGAGTTATCTCACTGTTGCATCTTCGCTCAACTTAAATTGTTCTGTGACTCCGTGTCCTTGCTGACGTCACAACCTCTGGTGGAAGCTGAACGCGGTTGGAGTGTCAGCTTACAACATTTCTGATGAAGCGCATTTACCGCGATTTGGCACGAAGGCAGAGGAGATGGTGCGGAGATGGGGGGATACAAACAACGTTTAAGGCCATATGCTAAAAATTATGTCACATTTTTATTTGTTTATTTGATGTTAACATTCAGTCAGTACGTTGCACTTCAAGTTGTGTTCGTCTCAATGTATGCAACGTAAACCATTGGATCTGGATTGTTAGCTCCTGGCGTGCCGAGGCGCAGCTCAGGAGCCTGCTGCCACGGCAGCTTTATTCTTCTTTCGATTCACGAGACTGTAAACAGTGGGGAGGGGATGGCTACCAGACTCTCAAGAAGTCCTTCCAGGTCGCGATTCATCGTCTTCTTATGGTTCCTTCTGTTATATTATGTGTGGCTTCTACCGCAGTCTCCCTCTCGGATAAGGTTGTTGTTCATAGTTTGAAACTCTGTGTGTCAATATGTTCAGTATGAACCACGCGGATCTTCATCCCTTGATCCATACTACAATCTTTTTATTACCAAACAAGCCCCTGGCCTTGTCAGTCATCCGGCGGCTGTGACCGAGCGGTTTTAGGCGCTTCAGCCTAGTTGTAAGTTCTAGGGGACTGATGACCTCAGATTTTAAGTCCCATAGTGCTCAGAGCCATTTTTGAACCTGGTCAGTCACCCCTTCTTATACACTATACTTTTTTTTTTTTTTTTTACCAAATGGTCTATCTCCAGATCTACTGACACACTCCCAGAGAGTGTAGTCCTTGGTGAAGCGTTCTCCATACTCATCAGTGTCTGTGCAGCATTAGTGTATTTGTAGAAATAAGTGGAATATTGCCCGTGGATTGTCAGTGGACTTTTTTTGAACAAAGTATGTGACACCTTAAACAAGTCCTTAACAGAGGGGAGGAAGTGATTTATCCTCATTTACTATTTCTACCCTTTCCCAGATTTTTTCACATTGCTATCGACGAACACCTTTATTTTCTTCTTCAAGTACTGCTGTATAATATTTTCTTACCGCTCTTAGGCCGTTATTAGCCGAAGGACCATAGCGCCGTCAAGAGTGGCGCAGCTAATTGCCAGAGGTTTTATGAGCCAGGCTGCATGTGGAGCCACTTTTTGTTGAATCTCAATTCCCATCGGAAAATACCGAGTTGAGAGAATGACGCCGGCCGGGGTGGCCGAGTGGTTCTAGGCGCTGCCAGTCTGGAATCGGGCGACCGCTACAGTCGCAGGTTCGAATCCTGCCTCGGGCATGGACGTGTGTGATGTCCTTAGGTTAGTTAGGTTTAAGTAGTTCTCAGTTCTAGGGGACTGATGACCTCAGAAGTTAAATCCGATAGTGCTGAGAGCCACGTGAACCATTTTTTTTTTGAGAGAATGACGCCGTATGAAAAACTATTTCTCCTCATTTTTCTGTGCCAAAAAGATAAGAACATGAGAAAACATCCAATGTATATTGCTCGATTGACCAGGGGATTATATTACACACCGTTTGACGATCAAAGTACGGACGACAGTAAATTTTTCAGTTGTCTTCGAATGTCGTAATCGTCGTTTTACGAGTTGCTTGGTTAAATAAAAGATATAACTGGAATCAGCATAGAACTAAACAAGTGTTTTCATCAGAAGAGAAATTGGTCCTCACACTGAGGTAAGGAATAATACATCTTCAGCAACTTTCTGTAAATTTTGAAAAATATTCCTTGTGACTAGTAACAACAGTAAACTTTTGGTAAATAAAGGCAGAAACACACAACTAAATAAGTTTTTGAGCATGTGTAGACTATTTATTTACAAATCAAGAAACAGTAAACATTTATATGATGGTAACATTCTCACTGAAAATGAACTCAGGTACTTGTCTGTGATAAGTAGTACCGTTTGTGATACGTTAATTGTATAATAGGATAATTTGTTAGCGAGTGCACTTGCAGAGGGAGTATTTGATGAGCAGTGAAGGGGGAAAACTTTGTGGGGTAATGAAATGGGTACCTCATAGGTGACCCAATATCGTATGGCTAATGTTGGTTATCTGGGGCTTGAGTCGATTGCAATGACTGAAGTTATGTCGGTTCTGCATTTTTTTTATGAGTCCACAGTTTTCAGTTTTACGTGCCTTTCCGAAATTCGGATGCATTTTCACGCCTGTGTGGATCAAATTGGTATTCATGGTCATGGCTACTTTCGTCAGTTTCTATACAGCGTGTTATTTCCAAGAATTTCCATGAAGGTCAATTGATCAAGACTGTGTTTTGTTAAAAGCTTCAGAACCTTTTTTTTATATTTTTCTGCTTTTGAAGCTCCTGAACTTCAAAGTACGCTTCAGTCGTGGCACCTCGGACTGCATCTTTGCTTTTAGTATCAGAAATTATGTCTTCTGTACTTATTCAACTTTTGAACATTTTATTCGTTCCCCTCACTTCTCGGTATACCTTACTTGGTGTTTCCATATTAATTAACCTATTAAAAAAATAAACGTGTTGTAACGCACTGCAACAAACACGATGTTCACTGCGTTCTAGCAACAAGTTGCTGAAGGGCCGTGGAGCTGAGAGCACAGGCATCGTATGCGCACGCAAGTCCATCGGGGAGAAGTTGCGTCCTTGGGTAGTAGGCTCCATACAGGTGTACTGCAATCGCCCGTGACGCAATTCCTAGTGGACAGAGTTGTTGCCGCCGGCCGTGGTGGCCGAGCGGTTCTAGGCGCTTCAGTCCCGAACCGCGCTGCTGCTACGGTCGCAGGTTCGAATCCTGGCTCGGGCAAGGATGTGTGTGATGTCCTTAGGTTATTTAGGTTTAAGTAGTTCTAAGTCTAGGGGACTGATGACCTTAGATGTTGAGTCCCATAGTGCTCAGAGCCATTTGAACCATTTTTGAGAGCTCTTGCCGGAACCGGCAGTTAGTGGCCAGTGCTGTTAGTTGCCGTAGGCTAATAGGCTCCCGCCACTGCCCATAAGAGACAAAGCACTGAACCCTCTGGCAGCTAGGGACGGCAAGTGGCCCCACCATTGTCCCCCGGCTGACAGCGGCCTTACAGACCGTTAACAGCTGCTAGGGCTATGTGATGCAGTTTTCCAGAGGACTTAGTGCCACTGTGGCAGACGATTTTCATGTGCACTTGCAAGTCTGTTTCTCGGAGATGTTTGTACCCAGGTGCCCACACACATCTTCTCTCTTTACCTGTTGGTCATTTATACTCGTAGTCCGATTCATCGCTGTCGACAGCGTTCATTTCAGCAACATGTTAACTGTTGTGTGTGATGCTATTGTTAATTTATTCTTCAAGCGCTAACGAGATGATACGTTGAGAACTTCTAGTGCTTCTCATACAATAAAGCTGGTTCGACAATGACTCTATGCCTACATTCCAAAACTCTGGGTCACAAAGAGTAACTTTTCTGCACGGGTGGTGCAGGGCCCAGAAGCCTTTCATCCATCTCCGGCCGCTGTGGCCGAGAGGTTCTAGGCGCTTCAGTGTGGAACCGCGCGACCGCTACGGTCGCAGGTTCGAATCTTGCCTCAAGCATGGATGTGTGTGATGTCCTTAGGTTAGTTAGGTTTAAGTAGTTCTAAGTTATAGGGGAGTGATGACCTCAGATGTTAAGTCCCATAGTGCTCAGAGTCATTTGAACCATTTCAACCTTTCATCCATCCTGATTTGGTTTCTCGAGCTTTCTTTAACTCACTTCAAGCAAAAAGGACAGACAACAAGCACAAACACATGTTTGTGTGTATGCGAAGAGATAGAGGTGAACGGCCGGAATGAGGGTGGCTGAAACTCAAAGACTGGTAGGCTGTTCACAACTGTAAACAGAGCAGGGAGCCCTTCACATGTGAATCCAATGAGCTCTTCGCTTATGGTATAAAATCCTTCATTAATAACACTTTTCTGTTAAGATAATAAAAATTCCATACCTGCGTCATTATACATTTCTCGTTTTGTTATGTCAACAATCTTTCATCTGATTTTTCTGCCGTCGTTCACTTCTTATCTTGTACAATGGAAGGTATCTTACGGTTGACGACATCGTTTTGACAGACCACAAGCTGGAACAGGACATGTCTAGGAAAGGTCACCCACTGTACCTTTTTTAAATGGCCCCAGTGTTCACTTAATCGTTATAGACGAACCACGGAAAAGCTAAATCTGCACAGCAGATCAGCAAAATTGTTCTCTGTGGATAAATTCAAAAAGACTTTCGTTCTCAGAGGCGTTATCAAGCGTGAAACCCTTTCTGTTTCCACAGCTGCGCGGCTCAAAAGAATTCGGATCAAAAAGAAGAGGCACATTTGTCTGAGCGAAAGTAACGAGTACGGAAACAGGAGCAGAGGGACAGAAAGCAGCAAGCGCCCTGTTCGCCTCGTGCACTGTCGTGATTAACAGCGGCTAGGCGGGCGCCGACTCTCCGGCGTACGAGTGGAGACATTCCGAGGACTGCCGTAGTACCTCCGTTCTTCTTCCCAAACGCTAACGTTCTAACCAACTGTACGTCTTTCTATAGTGAGACTAGTTGCAAATCGCATATCTGTTATTTGATTCGGATGTAAACGCTTCGGAACACTTGAAAAAAAAAAAAAAAAAAAGACGTATGACAAGACGCGGAAAGTGCGTTATTACAAACGCTTTAGAGAGTCAGTATACAAGCAGTATGCAGATCTATGAAAAAAATCAATGTTTTATTGACTGTCCAGACATGTTGAGAGCTCTGCCAAGCCGAAATGCCTCACGACAACATTGCTCAAGTTACTCAGAGCATTAGCTGCTACTTTTACTTCAGCCTGCTCTAGTTTTAAAAAAATCTGAATAACTCACACGAATTTACGATACAATGACCATAAGATAACAGGAAAGATGCTCGTATTCCAAGAATTCACGAACTGTTGTAATGCTGATGACGGTTGAAGCATCTCTCCAATAGATTTGGCACAATTTTCTTGTGATTATTTTTGCTTTTTCCCCCATTTCCATGTTTAACAATGCACTGAGAATGTTAAGGTGACCGCTCGCGAAGAGCAGAAATTCCGGTTTCGATGCCTTGTCTGGCACAAACTTTCACCTGTTACCATTGACACATTTCAAAGATTACATGAAGCTAACGCTAAAGAAACCTTTGAACACTGCAGTGAGTTTATGGCTGGCTCTGAGCACTATGGGACTCAACTGCTGAGGTCATTAGTCCCCTAGAACTTAGAACTAGTTAAACCTAACTAACCTAAGAACATCACAAACATCCATGCCCGAGGCAGGATTCGAACCTGCGACCGTAGCGGTCTTGCGGTTCCAGACTGCAGCGCCTTTAACCGCACGGCCACTTCGGCCGCCTGCAGTGAGTTTATGAGTTGATGCTATAGTTTGTTGTGCAAGTTAGTATTTTCGGTGTGCACTGAAGTCTGTGAAAATCGTGTCACCAATGAAAATACAAGTGACTGAAAGCCAGTGAAAACTATAGATTAGGTACGTGTCTGTGGACTAATGGACGTAATAAAGCACACAGTTGTATTGATTTTGTGCCACAAACGCACAGCACTACGATTTATACATGTCAACATGTGCCTTGTCCGCCGCTCGTGGTCTCGCGGTAGCGTTCTCGCTTCCCGAGCATGGGGTCCCGGGTTCGATTCCCGGCGAGGTCAGGGATTTTCACCTGCCTCGAGATGACTGGGTGTTGTTGTGTCGTCTTAATCATCATCATTCAACCCTATTACGATCGGAGGAAGGCAATGGCAAACCATCTCCACTGAAACCTTGCCTAGTATGGCGGTGCGGATCTCCTGCATCGTTCCCCTACGCTCTGTCAAGCAGTATGGGACTTCATCATCATCAAAATGTGCCCGACACGTAGTATAGCGTGAAATGAAGCGTGAAACTTAAAATACGTACGTAATTTTGGTTATGAACTATATGTGCATGTGGGAGTTTGTAGACATTTGTAATTAAAGCAATAATACCATTATATAAATATATTACAGGCGCTTGAAAATGACCCACGGTTGAAACTGGCTAATTGGACACATAATAAATGGAATATAGCCTACTTGGACTGTAAATCTCCACAAAAATAAAATTTTTAAAAAATTTCGTGGTAATACTCATACCAGTAGGAACTCCTACGCCCAGGCGGACCGTTCTCGGAGTGACTTCCTTTCCATACTCAAGGACCAGATAGATAATGTAACATAACACATTAAAGATCGAGAGCAAGGTGCCTGAGATCTTCCAGTCGTGAACAGAAAGCTCAGCGGGAAGTTATGGTGGACTGTCCTGCTATTCTTCATTACAACAAGGCCCAGATACTACATTTGGATAAGTTCAAGCAGGAAAGAATCATCGGGAAATTGGAAGAAAGGCGAAGTGTGACGAACGTAGACCAGGAGTTTGGTATTGCTCACAATATTTTTTTCACGTGAAAGGGGACCGTTTCGAACCACGGGCACTACTGCCTGAAGGAGAGTAGGTGGACAACAACGCTCAGCTACAACAGTAGCGAAACAGGCAATAGGGGACTCAACATCAAGCAGCAGGTACAGTTGCAACCACAGGTAACAGGCAAACAATCTAAAACGCCGCAGTGGCACGGCGACTGAATGAGAGTGGTCTCTCTGCCCAACGACCAGTACGTTGTGTTGACACCCCCATATCAGTGGAACCGTTTGCGATGGTGCCAAGAGCATAGGGACTGGACCAAGAAGGAGCGCGGCCGCTGTCCTCTTCTCGTATGAGTAATGAATATGGACGTACATGATGAGAGATGGGAGCACTGAATGCTCTCAGGAACACTGTCGAGGATGATCGTTTTTGTGGTCCAGATGTTATGGTGCAGGGAGACATAATGTTGTCTGGGTGTATTACCTCCAAATCTTTGAACATAGTACATCCTCCGGTCGATATTATTGGGACACGCTGTACTTCTTCCCCATACCTGCATTTTCAGGGGCACATTCGGCCCTGACTATTTTTATGGATGACAGTGCGCGACGACATCGAAGAGGGCCGGTGGACGAGCTCTTGGAACGAGAGGACATTCGGCCTGCCGGTTCCCCCGATTTAAGTCCCATCGATCCCGTGTGCGATGCTTTGGGAAGACGTACTGCAGCACGTCCCCATGCACCAACGACCATCCAACAGCTGTCCCGGAACCAGGCGCCTGCTACGGTCGCAGGTTAGAATCCAGCCTCGGGCATGGATGTGTGTGATGTCCTTAGGTTAGTTAGGTTTAAGTAGTTATAAGTCTAGGGGACTGATGACCTCATATGTGAAGTCCCATAGTGCTTAGAGCCATTTGAACCATTTTTGAATAGCTATTAACTGAGCTGGCGGAGGAGTGGAACACCCTTCCACAGCAGCTCCTTGTCAACCTCGTGGCCAGCATGGGAGCATGTTGCAGAGGACGCATTGCCATCCGTGATGACCACATACACTATTAAGAACAATGTCCGGTCTCTTGTAATGTCCAGGGGAATATCATAAAGTGTTATGACTGCAGTGAAATTATTGTCTTTGTATTAAATGTCATTTCTGTTCGTCTCATTGCGTATTTCTTTCAGTTACCTTCCGTAATGTGTGGTCCAAGTTTCATAGAGCTATATTACTTGGCAGTAACACACCGTGCGAAAGCTAGTTTCGTCCTTGGGTTTTGCACAGCAATACAGTAGCAGGAAAAGCGGATTTCAGACTAAGATTCATTGGAAGTATCTGTAGGGAATGGAATTCAACCACGAAACAAGTGACTTATAAAGAAACAGTTCGACCGATTTTTCAGAACTGCTCGTCAGTACTTAACAGTTGGGTTTAATAGAAGAGACAGAGGAAGTCCAACTAAGAGCGATGCTTTTCGCCACGGTGTTTTAGACAGCACAGGAGTTTTAAGGCAATGTTCAACCAGTTCCACCGGCAGTCGGTACAAGACGGGAATAGTGCATCGAAGAGAAATAAATTGTTATAATTCTGAAATCGTACGTTCCAAGAAGAGCTGGATTACATATTAGTTGCGATATACAGGGTGTAAATTTTAAGCTGACAAATCAGAATAACCCGAAAACTAAGCTTCACACGAAAAAATTTGTAGACTCCAAAGTTAATTATTTTTGAGGGGAACATCTACTGGTGCCCAAATTAGCCCGCCACCCAAGCCCCTGGGGGTGGGGCGGGAGGCAACTTTAAAATTTCAAATGAGAACCCCCAATGTTGACCCAAATATTAATATTTTCCGCAAATTCGGATGATTTTTGTTTATTTCGTAGTAAAACTCTAATTCCTCTCTCTCAACTCCCCCCCCCCCCCACCCATCCTAATGAGGAGAGAGGGAGAGTTTTAGTTTTAGCGAATCAAAATTTAAGAAGTAAATAAGTATTTTTTATTTATCCTTAACCATTTTCCACTCAAAAATGAGAACATGGATTTTCTTGAATTACAGCGCCAACTATCAAGAATCAAAACAAATGTTTAAGACAAAATGTATGCAGTTTTTTTATGTAGAATCTGATTCTGCAATAAAAATTTCAAATTTTAAAGTTGCCTCCCGCCCCACCCCCAGGGGGCTGGGGTGGCGAGCTAATTTTGGCACCAGTAGATGTCCCCCTCGAAAAAAATCAACTTTGGATTCTACACATTTTTTCGTGTGAAGCTTATTTTTCGAGTTATTCTGGTTTGTCAACTTAAAATTTACACCCTTTATATCGGAGCAACTAATATGTAATCCAGCTCTAGCCCATTGGTAGCGTGTATTCGTCATCTCTATACTGGCGTATCACCCGGCGTGATGGTATGGGGTGCCATTGCTTACACGTCTTGGTCACCTCTTGTTCTCATTGACGGCACTTTGAACAGTGGACGTTACATTTCAGATGTGTTACGACCCGTGGTTCTACCCTTCAGTCGATCCCTGCGAAACCCTACATTTCAGCAGGATAATGCACTACCGCATGTTGCAGGTCCTATACGGGCCTTTCTGGATCAGAAGATGTTCGACTGCTGCCCTGGGCAGCGCATTCTCCAATTGAAAACGTCTGGTCAATGGTGGCCGAGCAACTAGCTCGTCACAATACGCCAGTGACTACTCTTGATGAACTGTGGTATCGTGTTGAAGCTGCATGGGCAGCTGTACCTGTACACACCATCCAAGCTCTGTTTGACTCATTGCCCAGGCGTATCAAGGTCGTTATTACGGTCAGAGGTGGTTGTTCTGGGTACTGAGTTCTCAGGATCTATGCACCCAAATTGTGTGAAAATGTAATCACATGTCAGTTCTAGTATAATATATTTGTCCAATGAATACCCGTTTATCATCTGCATTTCTTCTTGGTGTAGCAATTTTAATGGCCAGTAGTGTACTAAGTTGCGATGAGCTTCGGCGTCCATATTAAACTATAGTTCCCCCTATAACTGTGTAAGTAAGTCAATTCAAAGGTCGCAGGAAGGCAAAGACACACTACTTCCAAGTGGTCCGTGCGAAGTAGAGGACTGGCGTGTGCAAAACAACTTTTCGCTTGATGACGTATAATCTTCACCTCTAACTCTTTTATAAGATGATGCAGCAGTGTACCCAGAAGGATTTTAACGAGCATTGTTGGTACCGTTAATTGTTATTGGCGCCTACAGCAGGAGTGCAGCGGCCAGTGCCGGCATTTAGCCAGTAGACGTAGTGACTCACTCCCCGCCTCAGCAAACGACCTTGCGCCTCCACCGATGTCTCACTGCATTCTCGCCCGCGTGCCGTACCTACGCGTTGGCTGCAAGCAGCGCGTGGGATTAACAGACGCGGCTACTAATAGGCTACTGGCGACAGGCAACAAGCTCCTGCTCTGTGTCTGTGGTAGTGGCCTACACTGACGACAGCTACGTCAAAGCTGTCTGGTGGCGGGATTTAACGCGGGGTTATGTAGCAGTGAACTATGTTGTCACCAGCCACTAGAGATCAGAAATGAGCTCCGCTTGCTCGCTTTAAACTCGCCAGCGGGTCCCGCGGCGTCATCTCCGTAAGCATGCCCTCCGCAGCTGCCCATTTCGCCGAAAACGTTGCCAGCTGAGACCGTAGCCGGGAACAAGTGGACTACACTAGCGCAGAAAAGAGAGCGAAATGACGAGTTTGCAAATATATCCGAGGATTCGTGGAATTGCCTGCTACATAAGCACAACCGTTCCACGTGGCGATTATTATGTGCCCAGTATAATGATCATTGGCAGCGAACATTGTTCTATTTATTCATGCGTGGGCTACAGCGTCTCTGGGGATTGGCTTGTATTTCCGCACGAAACGGCCTGATTTGCTAACTTCAGTGCTAATTATCTCGGACTGGTACATTTAGCCATTGCGAGAGCGTTACAAATCTGATGGAAAGTTTGGAGTGGGACACAATTGCAGATAGACGGCGCGCTAAATTCCGAAATCCGATCTTCACCGAGGATGTAGAGCATATATTATTACCACCTACTTTCAAAACGCGCAATATCACCATTCAGAGATAAGGGAAACTAGAGCTCGTACTGAGGCGCTCAGTCGTTTTTCTCTCGCGCGTTCCGCGAGTGGAACAGAGAGGGGGAAATATGACTTTGGCGCGAATTGTGCCCTCCGCCACACACTGCTTGGTGGCTAGCGGAGTATATATGTAGATGTAGATGTAGAAACGGCGCAAAGTATCGAATTTCTTCTTTACAGTTAGCGCTCAGCACTACCTACGCTGCAATACCTTTATAAGCTTTTCTGACGGTTTCTGACCACCCTCCATACTTATATATGGTGATTCAACTGCCTCTACCAACCACGTTTTACGTAACTCGCAGTATTATATCTGACCTTCATACATCAAACGCGAGATTTTCATATTCTCTCAATCGCTATGAGCGAACTACTAGCCGTACAGAAATAACAGGACCTTACCGTAGGAAATTTAATGTAGTTAAATTTTGCACTGGGATACTTTTTCGCCGGAAGCCTCGATTTTCGAGTTATTCAAGAAAAACATACAAAAGTGACCCTCAAACGCACCTCTACCTCCACACTTATCTCTCACCAGTCAGGATTTCTAATGTGTTGTTCTTGGCAGTCCCTCTTATCACTGTACAAAAATTTTCGTCTACAGAAACTCTTCCCTATATTCGACAATTTATGGTATCTGTTGGGCTATCAGGCCACCAGCATAGTCGGTTATTTTGTTAACATTATTATTTAAATGTGCCTGTGTGGGTAGTGAAAGAAAAACGACTTTTGTAAACGTTACGCTAAACCAATTACGTTGACAATTACAAGGACAGTAGTTTCGTAGTCAGAAGGCATGGCGAATACGATGTAATTATTTTATGCTTTTAAAATTCACAACATTTTAGGTACCGGTACAGTTTACTCAAACATCAGTTCTACCATCTGTAAGTACTGGGCTAAGCCAATGGCGTAATAAGGCCAGTAAAATGAAGACCAAAGAAGGTCGGATGTGGGAAATAATTCGTGCAGTCACAAATTTTTGTACAGTGGCAGGAAGGAGTACCACGATCAGCTCTTCCTTACCGGAAGAGTGTGGGAGTGGAGATGGCGTTTGAAGGCCACTTTTGTACGTTTTCCTTGTATGGCTCAAAAACTCTGGCCTGTAGTGAAAACGTACAGCATCAAACTACATTAAATTTCATGCAAAAATGTTCTGTTCATTTTTCTGTAGGACCAATAGTTTGAGCGTAGCGAGCGAGAGAACATGAAAATCTCGCACGTGGTTTGCGGAGGCCATATGTACCATTGCTGGCTACATGAAACGGCATTGGACAGCGACAGCTGAATCACCGTGCACATACACAGCGTCCCTTAATTTTCCTCTTTTACCCTCCACAGTCTCACAAACCGTAGCTGCGTTCGAGGCTGTCTTGTCCCGACAATCGGTTATTTCGCCCTGTCAGTGCTAGTTTACAACAGCAGATCGTGCACTCAGCTTCCCTACTATGTCACGACTTCTGCACGCTTAAGAAAGCGGGGACGTGCAGACGTCATATTGGCGGAACTGTAGCGGGAAGTATGGGAGCCACTGTAAGACTGACCTAAAAGAGGCGCGTTGATTTCTAATGTGTGCAACCCTGAATATTAGATTCGTACTCGCTCTGTTTCTGATCTCTACCAGCCACCAGTCGCTCCAGATGTACCTTCAGTCATAGGGACACGTTTCTAATGACTCACTCATCATCACACCTCATGCGCAATTGTGTATACTGGTGTGACTGGTGACGGTGTCATTCTTTGTCTCGTAATATTGCATTGTAAACAGATCCCAAAATTATTCAGCCAGCTTGATGTGTAGTGACACCTACAGTCGGAATTCACTGTTGCGTCCATCAGTACGGCCTTATAATACACTAAGACAAAAATAGAAAAAATGACGCACCACGAAGGAGCCATCTGCATGGAACTGTAACATATAAGACAAACAGATGATTACAATTTCAGAAAAAATTCGGTGATTTATTTAGGAGAAAGAGCTTCACAAATCGAGCAGTTCAGTAACGCATTGGTCCACCACTGCCCCTTATCAAGCGGTTATTCAGCTTGGCAGTGATTGAGAGAATTGTTGGATGTCCTCCTGAGGGAAATTGTGCCAAATTCTGCCCAATTGGAGCGTTATATCGTCAAAAGCCCATGTTGGTTGGAGGTCCCCGGCTATAATTCTCCAAACGTTCTCATTTGGGGAGAGATCCGGTAACCCTTCTGGCCATGGCAGGGTTGTGCAAGCACGAAGACAAGCAGTAGAAACTCTCGTCGTGTGCGGGCGGGCATTATCTTGCTGCAACCTAAACCTGGGATGGCTTCCTATGAAGGGCAACAAAACGGAGCATAAAATATCGTCGACGTATTGCTGTGCTGTAAGGGTGTCGCGAATGACAACCAAAGGGGTGCCGCAATGAAATGAAATGGCACCCCAGGTCATGACTCCCGGTCGTCGAACCATATAGCGGGCGATAGGTTGCTACCCCACATGTGTCTGGGGTGTTTGTAGACACATCTTCGCTGGTCATCTGGGTTCGGCTCAAAGTGGAACTCATCACTGAAGACAGGTCTACACCATTCAATGTGCCCGACACACTGCAAAGGGTGTACAGAGGTCAATTGTAGTCGGAGTAAGGGGCGCCGTGAACTCAGCCGCCTTTCTGTGAGCCGCTTATTAATGATCCGTGTGATCACTGAAGCACCAGTTGCACGTCCGGTCGGTGATAATGATGAATCTGCGGCACTGAGTGCCTCTCTGACGATCGCCGATTACTCCGACTACACGTCTTCTCTCAAATGCTGACATTTGCGTATGCGTATATTGTTCGCGAGCATGTCTGCGAGGCATAGTTAGTGTCCAACTGAAAACACAGAATGAAATTCGGAAAGGATTTATACCTCGGTATCGATCTGTCCCCTGTTTACTATCCTTGTCAGCTCCGTGGTTGAATTGGGCTACAGCTTCATACATTCTTCTATCGGCCGCTAAAGTTTACAATGTTGCGTTTTCCGCGATACCTGTATGAATCTCAATTTGTCATGGAGGTATAAGGAGGGTAGATGCCATGACGTCACAAACTTGAAGCCGACAGAAACCGAGCTCCGCCATTGCAGTTTGGTCAGAAGACTCGTTTCCGATTGTGCTAGTGTCTAGAGCTGCTGAAGGTTTTTTAATTTTAAAATGCCGGTTTGCGTTGTTTACGGGTGTACTAACCGTTGGAATAGCGCTACCAAGTTAAAAGGAATCACGTTCCATGCGTAAGTGGCCCCGTTCGTAAAATATTGTCGTTTATATTCGTGAGATGTGCGGCCTTGTTTACGTTTTGTGAAACTGTTTTCTTCTTATTTTATTTCAGATTTCCGATCAATGAAGCTCGTAGGGCTCTGTGGGTTCATATGCTTATTTTTCTTGACAAAGCACAAACGATGTTTGTATTTACAAATGAAATTTTGTATAAGTGTGTAAACGAGTAAGAAATATCATCCGGTATGTAAACTAGCATAGCTTTCGGGTTCTGCTTTCAGTTTACATCGACACAAATACAGTAAAAGGTGATTTGAGTTTGAAAAGAGCTTTGTACACTGTTATTTTTCATCATTCGAAGTTCGTATCCAAAAGAAACACTTAAGTTAACGAGACCAAATCAGTTGTATTGCTGGGGCAAAAACGCATTAAAAACAAAACGAAAACACCTGAAAAAGCTATTCTGACGTTGTGTTATGCATGTAAACATTGTAACACTCATCATCTGAAATTATTTCGCAGACATAACGTTAAATATGAAGAACACGCAATTCTAACAAGAGCTCTGTCACTGTTTTGACCAATCAAACATGGCGGCCCACCGGCTTCAAACAGACGTACAGCAGACGGCCATAGTGTCATCTCCCCTCCTTATACCTCCATGCAATTTGTGACCGATTTGCATAACTCCTTCGTGGTGCGTATTTTTTAAACGTAAGACTGTATTAACTTCGGACCACTACCGCGATCTCTGTCTCCAGTATCGTCGGCATCTACGAACATTAATCCCAGCCACCCTTCCATCCAGAGTATCGATTCGATTCTCCAGATAGTAGTGTTACGATCCGAGAACGTCATTATATATTTGGAATGGTTATCGAGCCTATATTTTTTATATAAGCACACTGGGCACAACATTAGGCACACTGCAGCAGGCGTCACGTTAAAACCATGTAACACTGGCTCTAAACCTGATGATGTCTTTAATTAATTCGTCGAGGAAGAGAGTCGACAAGTGTCTTCAGGTATGCCACATTCAGCTGAAGCCATTAATTCATAATTAGTTTATTGATGATGACGAGGACTGTAAATGTAAAAGGACACAAGCACATGGTGTGCAAGCCACCGCTAATCCAGTGCATCAGGATTATTTTATCGTTGATTCAAAACTTTTTGCAGTCAGATTGCCGCAGCTAGTACTTCTATGCTAACGCTCACCGTCTACATGCCGGATCGCGGCAACACCTCAGCACAAAAGCAGTCTGTTCTGGTAATCTGCTAATTTTCAGTTTCTCCTGAGTACTGTCTGACCAGTCAATGAGATGATTGGAATCTGCAGAAACGCATCCAGAGCGTCGGTCGAAAGGCATTCGCTCTTACTGGTACCGGCACCCGTCCTAGCGCCACGTGCTCCTTCCTCTGTCTCGCTCTCTCTCTCCTACTGTATTCTGAACTCTGTTCTGTGCTTGGTATTCCAGTTGGCTGGTAGTTTGTTCACCAAATATAGGGGCCGCCTAACTGTACTCCGTAGTGGAGGATATAGGCCATTTTTACGTCTTAAATCATCCTTCTTGGTGTTTTCCCTGGATGTCCGACTCTATAGCCAAGTGACCAGTGCGACCGACCCTCATGCGCAGGGAACGTATGTTCAGTTCCCGGTACTGCCAGGGATTTTTCCTTGGTGGGAGGACTGGACTGGGGTGACATAACCTCGTGAGGTCAATTGAGGAGCTATCTCTATCTAAGCAGCTCCAACGTCGGAACGTTGACAGTGGACGGGAGTGAGCTGCGCTGACCCCATGTCCATACTGCATCCAGTGATGAATAGCTGAGGATGATGCGGCGGTCGGTCGACTAGCGCGTGATCTTCGGGGCCTGATCGCGGAGTTTCCTTTCTTTTCCCTTTCCCGGATGCGCACACATCCTGTCAACTCCGCTGATACCGGCAGTAGTTAGAATCTCAATCCACTCATAGCGCCAGAAAATGTAGGTACAAACCGCTATCTTTTTTAAAAAAATAACCATAAATCTAATATACGTTTTGTAATAGGTACATGAATGGTTAATTAGCCTCCTAAAATTCAGCTCTCAAAGTAAAAGTAATATCATCGTGCAAACAGTTAAAACGCCAACGTAGTATAGGTAGTTGGTATCCGATTTTCAGTGAACTGACGAAATCGAATGATTAATTCCATAAATGGAGACTTAAGTGTAACCAAAGTAAAACTGAGGTCACTGCATTCCATCTAAACAACAGAGGAACCCAAAGGACGCTACATGTGACTTTTGACGTAATCGAGGTTCCCCACAACTACAATCCATTATATCTAGGAACCACTTTGCATCGGTGCTTGGCATTCAAACAACACTGCCTCTGACTATCCAAGAAACTTAGCTCAAGAGTCAGTCTACTTTGTGAGATTGCCAGAAACAGTTGTGGTGCGGACGCCAGTTCTCTACACTCTGCTGCAGTCGCTGGTGAATATTGCGCTCCTGTGTAGCCAAACAGCGCCCACGCAACAGAGATAGATGGGCAGCTTTATAAAGCCTTGTGTGTTATCACCGGTAGCGATAGATCGACTCCCATTCAAAGCTTATCTGTGCTAGCTAGTACTGCTCCCCAAGATCTAAGGAGAGTAGCTACGGTAAAGTTGCTTAAGAAGATCACTTCGTGTAAGAACTCTCTCTTCTGCGGTGCCCTACAAGATCCAACAACTCGTCTGAAATCGCGCAAACCATGCTGGGTTGATTCAGAAAGTGTCCCTTCTTTCGGAGTAACCTGCAAGTGGCGAGAACGCTGGAATGACCATCCACCCAAAAATACTCACCTTGTTCAACATCCAACCAGGAAGGTTGAAGGATTTCAATCACCGCATGAAACCTAATCCAAGCGAGCATCATTACAATGGTCAAGGAAGATGCGATTACACCTTAAAGAAATGGGGTTTCCATTCATCTGCTGACCACGACTGCAGAGCGGAGAAACAAACAATAAAACGCATTGTTAAGGAATGTCAATTTCGAGCATTGACGGTGCTGAGAACAACAATACACCAAGCGACTCCGGGTGCTGTCGACTGGTTCTCAAATTCGGATGTTTCCATTTGATTGCAGATACTTTTATGTACTTGTAAAACCGTATGATATATGGCGCATGTAGTGATATAAATAGATATTTTGTCCTCCATGACGGGTTCAGGTG
Organism: Schistocerca nitens; assembly: GCF_023898315.1. Taxonomy (NCBI): domain Eukaryota; kingdom Metazoa; phylum Arthropoda; class Insecta; order Orthoptera; family Acrididae; genus Schistocerca; species Schistocerca nitens. The sequence continues at coordinate 566,174,230 of NC_064614.1, read as the reverse complement.
CAAAGAACGGACTGGGTGGCGCCTCATGCCTACATTGGCGGCGAGAGGTGTACCTACCTCTGCCCTCTAACGTGACCTATAACTACGTTGTCTTTGAATCTTGCAATACCCACTTCTTTATAAGAAGCATAACACACAGCTTATAGCTATTTCCTCATCCACTAGAAATACTGATAGGTGGTGTCCCAGGTCCACTTATCGTCGCAGGTTTTGGGTAGCTGTACAATCTTCGAGGATGTGGAGAACCGTTAATGTACAACTGTGTGGGTCCTTCTTGATGATTAGATCGCGGAGGAATTCAACAATTCGATGATATTAACCGTAACGTTTCAACAGCTGTCCCAAAAGGCTTATGATATTTTCTACAGGGTTAACACAGTGTGGTTTAGCGGGACACGGGAAATGCGATAGGCTGTCTATGCATTCGTCAAATCCGGTAGTTACGCATGTTGCTCTGTAAACGTAGCTGTTGCCACTGTTGCCACCTCGGAATACGGGAGTTGCAAATTTCCGGAATTGTGATGGAATTGTACAGGATTACATAAGAATATATGTAGATTTTTTACTGTTGAATATCAGCGAATTTTGTTGACAGCTTTGGTATATGATTTTGTAGCGACTCTAACTCCCACATATTCATCACGCACAGTTTCGAATAACAAGGCAAACTTCATGGATATTTCACTAAAGTAAATATGGCAAATAACTCACCTATAGTACAAGACAACTTAATCTTTAAACAATTTTTTTTCACTTCCACTCTTCCATAGTAAAAGTTATAGTGTTGTCTGATATCGCCAGCGGTTGAAATCAAACGTGAACAACAGTTAAAAAAATAACACGACTGAACCGTATTTAACAATTATGTTCTTTCGACAGAAATGAAAACCCTGCGTCTGTAGAAGCTCCAGAAGCTCCCTTGTATTGTGTGGTGGAGGGTACTTATTTTATCACCGAATGAGCGCTCCAACCCAGTTCCACTCGCGAATGGCGGGTAGGAAGAATGGTTATCGGTAACCGTCTGTTTTCGTACTAATTTCTAAAATTTTCTGGTAGTGGTCATTTCGAGAAATGTTTGTGTCAGTAAGTAATATGTTATTCGACTCTTCCCGGTGACTTTCTCTCCAAATTTCAATAGTAAACCTCTCTATAACGCACTAGCGTCGATCCCCTGACGAAACACACCGTTCTTCTTTGGACCTTCTTTACCTCTTCTATTAGTCCTATTTGGGAAGGTTCTCATATTGATGAATCGATCGAACAAGCGTCTTTAAGACACTTCCCTTCATGGATGAGTTACATTTTCTTAAGATCCTTCCTGTGAATCTGTATGGCTTCTTCTTTCCCTAATATTTGTTTTATGTGGTCGTTCCACTTAAGACCACACTGAATAGTTACTCCTAGATAGTTTACGCTGGATATTATTTCCAGCAATTTTTCACCGATTGTGGTAGTTGTAAAGTAGCGGCTTTCTTTTCCTACGTATGCCCAATATGTTGCATTTAATTGCGGTCAGAATCATCTGCCAGAGCGTGCACCATTCATCAATTCTTTGCAGTCTTTCTGTAAATCGATACTGTCTTGTGGCGTTACTATTTTCTTAAAGACAACCGCCTCGATTGCTTACTGCTAGTACAGTGCGCTGGAATACATTACGCAAAAAAATTTTATACAATAAGCGGTAACTGTTTATTAATATGACTAATTAACAGAGTATATTGATCGTGAATTCATAGGCATAACTAGACTGGGCAGTATTGTGAATGTGTCGTTTTGTGTGTATGTTGTGGTCTTGAGTCCACTGATTTGATACAGCTCTCCATGCTACTCTATCCTGTGCAAGCCTCTTCATCTCCAAATAACTATTACAACCTAATTCTTCTGAATCTGCTCAGTGTATTCATCTCTTGGTCTCGCTCTACGATTTTTCCCTCCATGCTTCCCTGCAATACTAAATCGCTTATCCCTTGACACCTCAGAACGTGTGCTACCAACCGATCCGTTCTTCCAGTCAAGTTGTGCCACAAATTACTCTTCTCCGCAATTCTACTCCGTACCTCCTCATTAGTTACCTGATCTACCCATCTAATCTTCAGCATTCTTCTGTAACACCACGTTTCTAAAGCTTCTATTCTCTTCTTTTCTAAACTAGTTCTCGTCCATGCTTCACTTCCATACATGGCTACACTCCATACAAATACTTTCTGAAAAGACTTCCTGACACTTAAATCTATATCCGATGTCAATAAATTTCTCTTCTTCAGAAACGCTTTTCTTGCCGTTGCCAGTCCACATTTCACATCTTGTATACTTCGTCCATTGTCAATTATTTTGCTTCCCAAATAGCAAAACTCATTTACTACTTTATGTGTCTCATTTCCTAATCTAATTCCCTCAGTATCACGCCATTTAATTCGACTACATTAAATTATCTTCATTTTGCTTTTTTTATGTTCATCTTATATCCTCCTTTCAAGACACTGTACTTTCCGTTCAGCTGCTGTTCCAAGTCCTTTGCTGTTTCTGACAATTACAACGTCGTCGGCAAACCTTATAGTTTCTATTTCTTCTCCATGCATTTTAATTCCTACTCCAATTGTTTCTTTTATTTCCTTTACTGCTTGCTCAATATGCAGATTCAATAACATCAACGATAGGCTACAACCCTGTCTCACTCCCTTCTCAAGCATTGCTTCTCTTTCGTGCCCGTCGACTCTTGTAACTGCCATCTGGTTTCTGTACAGATTGCAAATAGCCTTTCGCTCCGTGTATTTTACCTCTGCCATCTTCAGAATTTAAAAGAGAGTATGCCAGTCAACACTGTCAAAAGCTTCTTCTCTTAGTCTACAAATGCTAGAAACGTAAGCTCCTATCTTCTAAGATAAGTTGTAGGCTCAGTATTGCCTCGCGTGTTCCATCATTTCTACGGAATCCAAATTGATATTCCCCGAGGTAGGTTTCTACCAGTTTTTCCATACGTCTGTAAAGAATTCGTGTTAGTATTTTGCTACTGTGATTTAGTAAACTGATAGTTCGGTAATTTTCACAACTGTCAGCACCTGCTTTTTTGGGATTGGAATTATTATAGTCTTCTTGAAGTGTGAGGGTATTTCGCCTGTCTCATACATCTTGCTCACCAGATGGAAGAGTTTTGTCATGGCTGGCACTCCCAAAGCTATCAGTAGTTCTAATGGAATGTTGTCTGCTCCCGGGGCCTTATTTCGACTTAGGTCTTTCACTGATCTATTAGATTCTTCACGGAGTATCATATTTCCCATTTCATCTTCATCTACGTCCTCTTCCATTTCCACAATGTTGCTCTTAAGTACATCGCCCTTGTATAGACCCTCTACATACTCCTTCCATCTTTCCACTTTCCCTTCTTTGCTTAGGACTGGTTTTCCATCTGAGGTCTTGGTATGCAAACAGTTGGTTCTCTTTTCTCCAAAGGTCTCCTTAATTTTCCTGTAGGTACTATCTGTCTTACCCCTAGTGATATATGCTGCTATATACTTACATTTGTCCTCTAGCCATCCCTGCTTAGCCATTTTGCACTTCCTGTCGATCTTATTTTTGAGACGTTTGTATTCCTTTTCGCCTGCTTCACTTACTGCATTTTTATATGTCGTGCTTTCATCAACTGAATTAAATTCAATATTTCTTCCGTTACCCATGGATTTCTACCAGTCCTCGTCTTTTTACCTACTTGATCCTCTGCTGCCTTCACTATTTCATCTCTCAGATAGTGTATAGAAAAAAAAAGAAGGGGAGGGGGATGCCTAGTTGGAGTGAACTGTAAATGCTTGTGCATGGGCATTGGTATAGTAAAACTGCAATAAAAGCAGTAAACTAATTTTATTATTAGGTCTTCCATTCATTTTAAACACCGATTTGCCAGGAATGGGCACAATGGCTACCACGAAACACGGCTTATCAGTTAGTTGTTCGTTCTTCTCATCTGTTTATTTCGTGTCTAACATCTTTTCTCATGATTATGGAAATTTGTCTTCTGCCTCTTTTCTTTATTTGTTTATTCCTTTTCTCTTCCTCGTTCTCTCCTGATACCGTTACGATTCACTGTACTCGGTTCCACTACTGCCTCTGCCTGTTCACTTACTTCCCCTTACACATTGTATGCCACCACCCCTGCTTCCTTTTCAAACCTGTCGCACAGGCTTATGTTTGCAACTTGGCTGTAGTGAGGCGGCGCGTCACTGACATTCTTTGTGTTTCTCAGTTTCCTTATTGTGAGCGGCTGCCTCGCAGTGAGGGGTGCTGGGGTAGTTGCGCTTGGTGTTGCTGCCACCTCAACGCCTCCTGCCTGCCCAGCTTTTTTTTTTGTCTCAGCCGTAATGCCAAAGGCTCCAGATATTTGACCTTGACCCTACCGTCAGTTAAGTTCCGTTGGGGTTCAGTATACGTTGGGTAGAATGCTTTTGCCTTCTTGGGTGGAGGGGTGGGATTTTCTACCAGAACTGTTTAGAAATACCAAAGACATTTTCCAAGGTTGTATCGCACCGGCTGAATTGAATATCGGAGGCTGCATCACAAACAAAATGCTGTTGGTACTTCCTATACTTTTCAAGTATCTTTGAACATAGAATCTGAAATGTCTCGGACCTGTTCTAGTGAACTTGTCAAAAAATGTTTCATTTTGGCTCGATTGATGACTCTGTGTAAATGTCTCAGTAGCATGTTCAATGGACTCGGCTCGGTACAGTTTGTGAGATGTGATATTTAGTACTAGTAGGTCAACAATCCACGACTGCAGGAATGCAGAAATTATTTGCTATAATGTAAATTGCGTTTGAACTACACTGCTGGCCACCGTAAATGCAACACCCTGAAGGAAGCATCCGAATCAAGTGAAATTTACACCATAGGTTTGCAGCGATGAGATATGAAACTGATTAGAATTTCAGCGCAGACGCACATCACGCGCACCTGTGGCGCCACCTCATAGCGCCATAAGGCTTGGCGATTTCGATGAGTGTACGTTCGGCACGTGTGTTTACCTTGTGGTTGTTTCACAAGACGATCAGTTATGCCTCGTAGACAACAGCGAACATCGTTTGATCAAGTATCCGAGTTCGACAGAGGAAGGATAGTGGCTTACCGAGATTGTGGATTATCATACAGAGAAATCGCTAGTCGTGTTGGACGAAACCAAACAACTGTAATGCGGATATGTGACCGTTGGATGCAGGAGGGTACGACGGACCGACGTGGTCGATCGCATTCACCTCGGTGCACCACTGCACGTGCTGATAGGCAAATTGTGCGCATGGCAGTGACGGATCGCTCAGTGACATCCCGAACCATAGCACAGCACATTGCGTCTGTAACGCATCATCCAGTGTCTGCGCGTACCATTCGACGCCGTTTACAGCAGAGTGCTCTGTCCGCAAGACGTCCATTGCTTCGTCTACCATTGACGCAGAACCACAGACGCCTCCGTCGCCAATGGTGTGATGACAGACGGATGTGGACGGCAGAATGGAATGACGTTGTCTTTACTGACGACGCACGCTTCTGTCTGCAGCACCACGTTGGTCGGATTCGAGTGTGGAGACACCGTGGAGAGATGATGCTGGACAGCTGCATTATGCACCGCCACACTGGTCTTGCACCGGGTATTATGGTATGGGGCGGTATTGGATATTACTCTCGCACGCCTCTAGTACGCATTGCCGGTACTTTAAATAGCCGGCGCTACATATCCAAGGTGCTGGAGCCAGTTGTCCTTCCTTACCTTCAGGGCTCGGCCACAGTCATATTTCAACAGGATAATGCGCGACCACACGTGGCACGCATTGTCCAAAGGTTCTTCGCCAATAACCAGATTGAATTGCTTCCCTGGCCGGCTCGCTCTCCGGATCTTTCGCCGATAGAAAACATGTGGTCCATGGTTGCTCAACGAGTGACCCAGATTACATCCCCAGCTGCCACACCAGATGATCTTTGGCAACGTGTGGAAGCTGCTTGGGCTGCTGTACCCCAGGAACACATCCAACGTCTCTTTGACTCAATGCCGAGACGTGTGGCAGCGGTGATCTCCAACAATGGCGGCTACTCTGGCTACTGATTCTGGCAGGAACCACATGTCACAGACGTCTGTAAACGTAATCATTTGATACTTGGTCAACATGTTTTCTACAAAATAAATTTTGTTGTGCTACCTCTTGTCTTTCTTGGTGTTGCATTTACGGTGGCCAGCAGTATATTTAAAATCGACCGAGGGTTTGTCAAAGAAGTTTCAGAAATTAGACAAAGAGAATGTTTTGACATTCTCCATCCATTTTGTTTTCCTATTAAACCGTAGCGAGTCTATGATACAACGCTAAGACCACTGTTCCAGGTTTACTGCAGACACAGTTCTGCGTCAGAGTGTGTGACTGAAACGGCCAGGTAACTGGAAACGTGCTACAAAAAAGGTGAAGTACGTGGAACAGTGCGAACTGTTGTGGGGAACCTCGATTACGTCAAAAGTCACATGTAGCGTCCTTTGGGTTCCTCTGTTGTTTAGATGGAATGCAGTGACCTCAGTTTTACTTGGGTTACACTTAAGTCTCCATTTATGGAATTAATCATTCGATTTCGTCAGTTCACTGAAAATCGGATACCAACTACCTATACTACGTTGGCGTTTTAACTGTTTGCACGATGATATTACTTTTACTTTGAGAGCTGAATTTTAGGAGGCTAATTAACCATTCATATACCTATTACAAAACGTATATTAGATTTATGGATATATTTTTTTTTTAAAGATAGCGGTTTGTACCTACATTTTCTGGCGCTATGAGTGGATTGAGATTCTAACTACTGCCGGTATCAGCGGAGTTGACAGGATGTGTGCGCATCCGGGAAAGGGAAAAGAAAGGAAACTCCGCGATCAGGCCCCGAAGATCACGCGCTAGTCGACCGACCGCCGCATCATCCTCAGCTATTCATCACTGGATGCAGTATGGACATGGGGTCAGCGCAGCTCACTCCCGACTACTGTCAACGTTCCGACGTTGGAGCTGCTAGATAGAGATAGCTCCTCAATTGACCTCACGAGGTTATGTCACCCCAGTCCAGTCCTCCCACCAAGGAAATCGATACTGCACACAAATTAATTCTGAAATATTACTGATATATGGGTCAAATGGAACGTTGTATCCAGCCGTAGTGAAATGTTGACAACAATTTGAACAATGTCGTTAATGGTGATCGGGAAATCCAGAAGAGATCAGATATACTTTTTGTTCCAAAAGATCCATAGTGAGGATTTCCTCCAGGATGTGGAACAAGCCAGAAAAACAAAAATTCAGAATATATATTTGCAAATAAAACAATATTAATATATCTACCGCAGAACACAAGTGGCCCTCACGGATATGGAATAAATCAAACATATTTAAACATATATTCATTCCAAAGGTAATAAACAGCTTGTCACAAAACACAGAAATATTCGGCATACTGAGGTACATATTGCAGTCCTTAGGTTAAGGTAACCGTCCATCAGGAAATAGAAAAAGTGTAACACTTATTTGCAACGATCGCATTACTGCACAGTATTTGTGCAGTAGTCAGATTGTACAAATACTAGCATTATTTGATATTACAGTGAGGATCCAAAGAAACGTAGGACCTGCCTAATATCGTGTAGGGCTCTCGTGAGCACGCAGACTACTGTCTTGACTCGACTACTGTCTGAAGTAGTGCTGGAGGGAACTGACACCATGAATCCTGCAGGGCTGTCCATAAATCCGTAAGAGTTCGAGGGGGTGGAGATCTCTTCTGAACAGCACATTGCAAAGGCATCCCAGATATGCTCAATAACGTTCATGTCTGGGGAGTTTGGTAGCCAGCGGAAGTGTTCCTGAAGCCACTCTGTTGCAGTTCTGGACGTGCGGGGTGTCTCATTGTTCTGCTGGAATTGCCCAAGTCGGTCGGAATGCGCAATGGATGCAGATGATCAGACAGAATGCTTAGGTACGTGTCACCTGTCAGAGTCATATCTTGACTTATCAGGGGTCCCATATCACTCCAAATGCACACGGCCCACACCATTACAAAGCCTCCACCCTGCTGACATGAAGGGTCCATCGATTCATGAGGTTGTCTCCATACCTGTACACGTCAATCCGCTCGATACAATTTGAACCTAGACTCGTCCGACCAGGCATCATGTTTCCACTCATCAACAGTCTAATGTCGGTGTTGACGGGCCCAGGCGAGGCTTAAAGCTTTGCGTCGTGCAGTCATCAAGGGTACACGAGTGGGCCTTCGACTCCGAAAGCCCATATCGATGATGTTTCTGACAGTTGTTGATGGCTCTGATCACTATGGGACTTAACTGCTGTGGTCATCAGTCCCCTAGAGCTTAGAACTACTTAAACCTAACTAACCTAAGTACATTACACACATACATGCCCGAGGCAGATTTCGAACCTGCGACCGTAGCGGTTTCGCGGTTCCAGACCGTAGCGCCTAGAACCGCTCGGCCACTCCGGCCGGCTAAGTTGTTGATGGTACAGAATTGAAATCTGCAGCCATTTGCGGAAGGGTTGCATTTCTGTCACGTTGAACGATTCTCTTCAGTCGTCGTCGGTTCAATTCTTACAGGATCTTCTCCCAGCCGCAGCGATGTCAGAGGTATGAATGTTTTGCCGGATTCCTAATATTCACGGTACACTCGTGAAATGATCGAACGGAAAAAATCCCCACTACATCGCTAAGTCGGAAATGCTGTGTCCACTCGCTCATGCGCTCACTACAATACAACGTTCAAACTAACATATTAATAACCTGCCATTGTAGCAGCATTAACGAATCTAACAAGTGCGCCAGACACTTGTTGTCTTATATAGGCGTTGCCGACCGCAGCGCCGTATTCTGCCTACTTACATATCTCTGTAATTGAATACGCATGTCTGTAACAGTTTCTTTGGCGCTTCAGACATCAGTTCAGTTAGTCTGCTAGGAGTAGAAGGAGAAGGAGTTGGCCACCAATAAATCCGTTTGGATCCTCTTAAACCGAATTTTATTAGTAGTTAAACTTTTTATGTCTGCTGCCCAATTATGAAGATGTGTGTTCCTGAATAATGGTCACCTTTCTAGACCAAAGTCACCTTAAATCTTTGTGAAGATTATGCTTATTTCTAGTACTGATTCGATGAAATGAGCTGTTGTTTGAAAAAGAGATATATTTAAATGACAAATTCCATTAAGAAATAAATATATTGTGAAGCAATAAATAAATTAGAAACCAATGCCATAACACTTGGACCACCAAAACGATCATGTTCGAGCTTAGTGGACGTACCCTTATATGACGGGAATTGGGAATACGTATGCACTCAGGTACATTGTCGAACATGGTCGTTTTGGTGCTCCAGTTGTCATGGGCGCACTGACCACAAATGTTCGAACACGGTACACTCACCAGTTGACGTGACAATGTACATTCCCTGCCCACGTGCGTCTTTTTAGGGGTGCGTTCAGTCATGGCAATATTTTTATGGATACCAATGCGCGACCGCATCGAATAGCGCAGGTGGAGGACCTCTTGGAACGAGAGGATATACGACGAATGGGTGGCCTGCGTGTTCCTCCGACTTAATCCCATCGAGCAAGTGTGAGAAGCGTTGAGGGGACATAATGCAGCACGTTCACGGGCACCAACGACCTTCCAGCAGCTATGAGCCGCGTTGGTGGATGAATGGAACGGCCCACCACAAGAACTCCTTACCGACCTTGTGGCCAACTCTGGCGCACGTTGCAGAGCATGCATTACCGTCTGTGGTGATCCCACACCCTATTAAGAACCATGACCCGCCCTTTGAAACGTCCAGAGGACCATGATGAATCACGGTGACTTCATTGTAATTATTGTCTTCCAATAATTTGTTCGTCTCATTGCGTATGTCTTTCATGTACCGTTTGTACTGTACTGTAATGTACAGCTCTTTCTATGCATGGCCCAAGCTTCATCGAGCTGTGTTACTTGGTACTGACACATCATGAGAAAGAAACTTTCGTTCAAAGTTTTGCACACCAGTGTAGCGTCATGTATCTGTTTCACTTTGGCGTGTAGTGTAGCATTCAGTAAAAGTTACTTGCCCTTCTATAATAACGTGTAACTTACTTTTTGAAGTCCCCTCGTACAATAAACGAAGTTCTTCGAAGAACAGAGAAATATATATATATATATATATATATATATATATATATATATATATATATATATATATATAGTTAAGGCTCGCCGGCCATTTGACCATCTTCTTCTTCTGTGCGGATGCACAAACATTGCCCGGACTCTTACGGGAATCGACGATAAAGCCGCAAGTAATGAGTATAATGGGCAGGGGCACTATGAATATAGTGCGGGACAATGAGTTGGGAATGTAGGTCTCAAGGGAGGCGTGTCAGAGGTAAGTCCCTGCAGTCGCACTATCCTCTGTGTCCTCGGGGCCTCAGATGCGTTGCCGGCGCGGTAGCTCAGCGTGTTCGGTTAGAACGTTTGAGGGTTTGGCTCCCCTATGTAATAAAAAAACTGAGTGCACGGATCAACTAACAACCTGAACGAGTGTCATCGGACGTCCGCCACGAACAAATTCAGCGAACAATTTGGAACAAAATGAAATAAAAAAAAAAGGAAATGGATAGAGCGTCTGCCATGTAAGCAGGAGATCCCGGGTTCGAGTCCCGGTCGGGGCTCACATTTTCAACTGTCCCCGTTGACTTATATCGACGCCTGTATGCAGCTAGGAGTATTCATTTCATTGTAATTTCAAGAGAAGTAATCGTTGTATTTTTTAGATCTGCAGCTGAGCTAACTGGATCGGAAAACAGAAAAAAACCAGCTCTGTTTGTGTGTCTGCATTAGTTTTATATATAATAACAGAACGTATCATAACGAGAACATGACGTCCATGAGTGGCTGCAATCAATCTCCAAGCAGCCGACGATCTAGAAGACCCAGTTTATTCCATGTGCTACACTCGAAGCATACCATAAGCTCTTAAGAACTGAAATCGGGACTCATCCCTCCAGGCCACGGCTTTACAGTCCTCTAGGGTCCACCCGACATGGTCACGAACCCAGGAGAGGCGCTGCAGGTGATTTTGTGCTGTTAGTAAAGACACTCGCGTGGGTCGTCTGCTGCAATAGCCCTTTAACGCCAAATTTCGCCGCAATGTCGTAATGGACACGTTCGTCGTACGTCGCACATCGATTTCTGCGCTTATTTCACGCAGTGTTGCTTGTCTGTTAACGCTCACAACTCTACGCAAATGCCGTTGCTCTCGGTCGTTAAGTGAAGGCCCTTGGCCACTGCATTGTCCATGGCGAGAGGTAAAGCGTGAAATGTGGTATTCTCGACACACTCTTGACAGTGTCCAGCTCGGAATATTGAATTCCCTAACGATTCTACGGTCGCAGGTTCGAATCCTGCCTCGGGCATGGATGTGTGTGATGTCCTTGGGTTAGTTAGGTTTAAGTAGTCCTAAGTTCTAGGGGACTGATGACCACAGATGTTAAGTTCCATAGTGCTCAGAGCCATTTGAACCATTTTAACGCTAACGATTTCCGAAATGGAATGTCCCATTCGTGTAGGTCCAACTACCGTACCGTCTTCCAAGCCAGTTAATTCCATTGGTGCGGCCATAACTGCATCGGAAACCTTTATGCATGAATCACCTGAATACAAATGATCGCTCTGCCAGTGCACCGCATTTGTATACCTTGTGAACGCGATACTACCGCCATCTGTATATGTGCATATAGCTGTATCACGACTTTTGTCACCGCAAGTCTAGTGGAAAAGTATCCATAGGAAACTTCTAAAAACCTGTTCCACTGCAATCTTTGTAATGTTACATATTAGGACTTGCTGGGTTCTAGAGCAATAAGTGAGGTGCCACTTGGTTTTCCTATACAATTCTCTGGATTGTGTCTGCGATTTGATATGATAAAGCATGTCGATGACGCTCATTTTATATCTGAAGACGGCCACTGTAAGACTGAAACCGCTGTTGATTGTAAACATTCCCTATGATTATGTGTGAAAGAAATAAAATTAAGTATATAGCTAGATTGCGTCGAGTGTGGAGACTGCATTTGGAAAAACTCAGCCAAAATTAATTCCAGAAACTCATAGACACGAAATAAAATTCTCAGAGTGAAAATCTGAAGACAGTTCCGAGTTCGTATACTCTAATACCATACGTCAGTGTAACATATACTGAGAAATACTGATTTAATGTTAGATTTGTTTGTATTTTAGAGCGTGTGAGTAGTAAAGTGACAACCAACCAAGCCCTCGGTCGCTCTAGAAAACGTCAAGTATATGTAGAAGGTTTTCACTTATTAGAAAGAATTAAAATATCCATTGGGCGAAAGAGATATATCGCTAAAGTAAAATTGTAGTCCTTTAGAATGAAGTTCTGAAGTTCTTAGTTATATCATTAAAAACGTATTGACTGGAGAGGGCTTATTGTTGTAAAAGGCTTCAAACTGATAGTTTCAGTCACGTCTGAGTAGGAAACTAACAAACAACTAAGCCCTCTGTTACTCTATTTTTGTTTTTGTTCGACTGTCATTCTCTTTGACGTTGTTACCATTTTCTCTGCATTTACTCATTTCGGATACCCTCTCCTGCTGTCACATCCTCATACGTGGGTCATTTTGAGTACATGACGCACTGTACGAGATGTGGATCGTTTAATATCGGTTCTGCACGTTTTCATATTTTCTTGTTTACCTATTGAGTACTGGTGGCTGAAATGAGGAACAGCACAGTTCTGTCTAAACTATCGTGCAAGACTGTTTATTTTTACCGTGACTGACGGGAGTAACACTAGACCAGCCGTCGTTAATCTGCACTGCGTATTTGACCCAGCTCTGGAGTCACGTCCCTGTTGCACAACGTTGCCCTGCGTGTTGTGTCACCGGGAGGGACGCGTTTGAACTTACATCCTGGCAGAGCGGGCTGCGTACCTGGGACGACAATGGCGCATTTTGGAACTACACGAGCTGCAGCAAGCGCAAGGAGTTTATGGTTTACCTTTGTAGTCCTTATTCGGATTTATACAGAATGTAGAAGTGGTGGTGTTCTTTGCTACGTATACTGCTCTGCTACACTCTGAAGCACCCCACGAAACAGTGCTGGCCCCTTGCCAGATCCACACTTAGCTTGGTCTGGTTGTAACCGTAGTACAGCGGCCCACAGGAAATGTTAGGGGTTGAATCCGATGCCTTTCGAACACTGCTGAGATTGTCGTCCATAAATATTTCTTCGTTGTTTGGGAACATTACGTTCAGGAATGGCTGCTATTGGTCTCCAAGTGGCCGAACATCCAGAGGAGCCAGTCTACACATGGCATACAATGTACCAGTACTCAAAATGACCCGCGTATGAGGATGTGACAATAGGAGAAGGCATGCGAAATGAGCAAATACAAAGAAAATTGTAACAACGTCAAAAAGAATGGCAGTCGAACAAAAACAAAAATAGAGCAACAGAGGGCTTAGTTGTTTGTTAGTTTCCTACTCAGACGTGACTGAAACGATCAGTTTGAAGCCTTTTACAACAATAAGTCCTCTCCAGTCAATACGTTTTTAATGATATAACTAAGAACTTCAGAACTTCATTCTAAAGGACTACAGTTTTACTTTAGCGATATATCTCTTTCGCCCAATGGATATTTTAATTCTTTCTAATAAGTGAAAACCTTCTACATATACTTAAGACGTTTTCTACAAGACATAACTCACAGACAAATATTGTATTCTCAAGTAACAAGAATGTTGATGCTAATGATCACTGAGATTCCTGACAGATTCAAAGTGTGAACTGGAAAGGTGCTTGGACGAGAACATTCCTTTCACGCATGTAACGCTGTAGTAACTGTTGAAGCGGCCTGGGTTCGAGTCTGGTTCATCGTTTTAAGCTGTCTAGATATTTTGATACAGAGCACACTTCGCTGCAGAGTGAAAGATAGCTTCCATAAAAATCGTTGTTCCCTGTCCTACAGCACACATCTTTTCCCGAAGTTGTCAGTGAGGAAAGAAATTTCGAGTTCGTTGTGCCGTCGATGTCTAGATCATTAATCTCGGATCAGAACAGGTTACGGAAGAAAGCGGCCGTGAACTTTGATTAAAGATTTATCGTGGCATCCACTCCAGGTGATTTACGAACACCATGGAAACGCTAATTCAGTGTGGTCGGACAGGGATGTGAATACCACTGTAGTGTCTTAACCTCTGCGCCCCTTTGTCCGGACCGAGCGAGGTGGCGCAGTGGTCAGACACTGGACTCGCATTCGGGAGGACGACGGTTCAGTCCCTCGTCCGGCCATCCTGATTTAGGTTTTCCGTGATTTCCCTAAATCACTCCAGGCAAATGCCGGGATGGTTCCTCTGAAAGGGCACGGCCGACTTCCTTCCCTAATCCGATGAGACTGATGACCACGCTGTCTGGTCTCCTTCCCCAAACCAATCAACCAACCAACCAACCCTTTGTCCGGTATTCACAAAAGGTTCCGCTATTATAATACGAGGACAGCAAATACTGATTAATATGTCTCTACCGCACCCACGCCAAAAGTGGAAGCCACGAGCTTGAGCTGTCCTTCCCACGTGCTGAGTACGGCTAACCGGACGGGCAACTGCTGTGACAACCTTCGGTTTAGCGCGTTAACGACGGAGCGCACGCTCTGTTGGCGAGAATATGGTAATGAGACGGAGGTGGCCTTATCTCAGGACGCATACACACTCACCCTGTACGATGATACGAACCTATGAAAACCTGTACTCAAAACTGTTTCATCCAAGATGACTCAGATATTATAGTCCACTTGCGAATATACAGGGTGGCCCATTGATAGGTACCGCGCCAAATATCTCACGAAATAAACATCAAACGAAAAAACTACAAAGAACGAAACTCGTCTAGCTTGAAGGGGGAAACCATATGGCGCTATGGTTGGCCCGCTAGATGGCGCTGCCATAGGTCAAACGGATATCAACTGCGGTTTTATTTTAATAGGAACCACCATCTTTTATTACATATTCGTGTAGTATGTAAAGAAATATGAATGTTTTAGTTGGACCACTTTTTTCGCTTTGTGATAAGCGGCGCTGTAATAGTCACAAACGTATAAGTACGTGGTATCACATAACATTCCGCCAGTGTGGACGGTATTTGCATCGTGACACATTACCCGTGTTAAAATGGACCGTTTACCAACTGCGGATAAGGTCGATATCGTGTTGATGTATGGCTATTGTGATCAAAATGCCCAACGGACTTGTGCTACGCATGCTGCTCGGTATCCTAGACGACATCGTCCAAGTCTTCGGACAGTTTGCAGGATAGTTACGTTATTTAAGGAAATAGGAAGTCTTCAGCCACATATGAAACGTCAACCACGACCTGCAACAAATGATGATGCCCAAGCAGGTGTTTTAGCTGCTGTTGCGGCTAATCCACACATCAGTAGCAGACAAATTGCGCTAGAACCGGGAATCTCAAAAGCGTCGGTGTTGAGAATGCTAAATCAACATCGATTGCACCCGTATCATATTTCTGTGCACCAGGAATTGCATGGCGACGACTTTGAACGTCGTGTACAGTTCTGCCACTGGCACAAGAGAAATTACGGAACGATGACAGATTTTTTGCACTCGTTCTATTTAGCGATGAAGCGTCATTCACTAACAGCGGCAACGTAAACCGGCATAATATGCACTATTGTGCAACGGAAAATCCACGATGGCTGCGACAAGTGGAACATCAGCGACCTTGGCGGATTAATGTATGTTGCGGCATTATGGGAGGATGGATAATTGGCCCCCATTTTATCGATGGCAATCTAAATGGTGCAATGTATGCTGATTTCCTACGTAATGTTCTACCGATGTTACTACAAGATGTTTCACTGCATGAGAGAATGGCGATGTACTTCCAACATGATGGATGTCCGGCACATAGCTCGCGTGCGGTTGAAGCGGTATTGAATTGCATATTTAACGACAGGTGGATTGGCCGTAGAAGCACCATACCATGGACCGCACGTTCACCGGATCTGATGTCCCCGGATTTTTTTCTGTGGGGAAAGTTGAAGGATATTTGCTATCGTGATCCACTGACAACGCCTGACAACATGCGTCAGCGCATCGTCAATGCATGTGCGAACATTACGGAAGGCGAACTACTCGCTGTTGAGAGGAATGTCGTTACACGTATTGCCAAATGCAATGAGGTTGACGGACATAATTTTGAGCATTTATTGCATTAATGCGGTATTTACAGGTAATCACGCCGTAATAGCATGCGTTCTCAGAAATGATAAGTTCACAAAGGTACATGTATGACATTGGAACAACCGAAATAAAATGTTCAAACGTACCTACGTTCTGTATTTTAATTTAAAAATACCTACGTGTTACCAACAGTTCGTCTAAGCCTGTGAGCCATATGTTTGTGACTATTGCAGCACCATCTATCACAAACCGAAAAAAGTGGTCCAACTAAAACATTCATATTTCTTTACGTACTACACGCATATGTAATAAAAATGGGGGTTCCTATTTTTAAAAAAACGCAGTTGATGTCCGTTTGACCTATGGCAGCGCCATCTGGCGGGCCAACCATAGCGCCATCTGGTTTCCCCCTTCAAGCTAGACAAGTTTCGTTTTTCGTTTGATGCTTATTTCGTGTGATATTTGACCTGGTCACTATCAATGGACCATGCTGTATAAGGAGTGATCATAAAAGATTCCGTCTGAGGGAGTTGCTGCAGACAATATACAACGTACCACAATTCCAATGCGGGTGTATAAGCACCGACGTGAAGGCAAGGGATTAGTGTGGCATTCGTATTTTTCCGACGTGCGTGCGATAAACGCGGAAACGTGAACTATGGCAACGTTATTACTGCGTCCAAATAGGACCATCTTCCTGTTATTCTTTCCTTGGCTGCTGAGGGACAGACGCCGGTTGTCATCCATCCGAAAATGAAGAGTGCGTATGGGCCAGCAGGCTTGTTTAAAAACCACAGTTGTGGAATGTAAACTGCGACAAGGGGCGCTGGTGCTTCATGACAACGCACGTCCCCATACCGCAAATGTCATAACGCAGTAGTTACGCCAACTCAGGAGGGAGACTCCAGCAGCGCCCCCCCCCCCCCCTCCCCCGCCGTATATCCCTGCTCCCTCCACATGCTATTATAACGCCTTCATTGAAGGGTCGACGATTCCTGCCGGACGAGGATGTGCAGCAGGCAGTTCAAATGGTTCAAATGGCTCTGAGCACTATGGGACTCAACTGCTGAGGTCATTAGTCCCCTAGAACTTAGAACTAGTTAAACCTAACTAACCTAAGGACATCACAAACATCCATGCCCGAGGCAGTATTCGAACCTGCGACCGTAGCGGTCTTGCGGTTCCAGACTGCAGCGCCTTTAACCGCACGGCCACTTCGGCCGGCCAGCAGGCAGTTGCGGACTTCTACGCGCACCAGCACACGCTGTTTTACCCTACGGGTACCTTCGACTTGGTGCGTCGGTACGGATCATTGTCTACATGCTCGCGGTGAATTTGCCTTATTGGCATCGCAACACCAAAAAATAATTAATGTAGAGTAATGAAACTTGTCTAGGTAACACATTTAAGTGATTAACACGGTAAGATGCCAGGTTAATGTAAGCGTGAGATGAGCCATTGCAAAAGTGAAATGCTCGTACATTAATAACCGGTGTAGCCGCCAGAAAATTGAATGCCAGCATGCAAACATGGGTGCATTGTGTTGTACAGGTGCCGGATGTCTGTTTGTCGGATAGAGTTCTATGCCAGTGGCAATTGGTCGTTCAGTACAAGGACTGTTAATGCTGTTTGCGGATGACCCAGTGGTTGTCCGATGACGTCCAATATGTGCTCTATTGGAGACAGGTATGGTGATCGAACAGGCTCAGGCAACATGTCGATACTCTGTAGAACGTGTTGCGTTGCAGCAGCTGGATATGGGCGAGTGTTATCCTGTTAGAAAACACCCTCTGGAATTCTGTTCATGATTGACAGCACACCACGTCGAATCACCAAATTGACGTACACGTTTGCAGTCAGGGTGCGTGGGATAACTACGAGAGTGCTCCTGCTATCAAACGAAATCGCACCCCTGACCATAACAAGCAGATGAGTTGGTTGCAAGCCTTCAAGTAGCCTCCTTCTAACCAACACACAGTCTTCACTGGCACTGAAGAGGAACCAGCTTTCGTCAGAAAACACAACAGACCCCGACCATACAATCCAGTGAGCTCTTGCTTCACATTCTACATCTACGTCTACATTTATACTCCACAAGCCACCCAACGGTGTGTGCCGGAGGGCACTTTACGTGCCACTGTCATTGTAACAACCCTTTCCTGTTCCAGTTGCGTATGGTTCGCGGGAAGAACGACTGCCGGAAAGCCTCCGTTCGCGCTCGAATCTCTCTCATTTTACATTCGTGATCTCCTCGGGAGGTATAAGTAGGGGGAAGCAATATATTCGATACCTCATCCAGAAACGCACCCTTTCGAAACCTGGACAGCAAGCTACACCGCGATGCAGAGTGCCTCTCTTGCAGAGTCTGCCACTTGAGTTTATTAAACATCTCCGTAACGCTACCACGCTTACCAAATAACCCTGTGACGAAACGCGCCGCTCTTCTTTGGATCTTCTCTATCTCCTCTGTCAACCCGATCTGGTACGGATCCCACACTGATAAGCAATACTCAAGCATAGGTAGAACGAGTGTTTTGTAAGCCACCTCCTTTGTCGATGGACTACATTTTCTAAGGACTCTCCCAATGAATCTCAACCTGGCACCCGCGTTACCAACAATTAATTTTGTATGTTCATTCCACTTCAAATAGTTCCGCACGCATACTCCCAGATATTTTACAGAAGTAACTGCTACCAGTGTTTGTTCCGCTACCATATAATCAAACAATAAAGGATCTTTCTTTCTATGTATTCGCAATACGTTACATTTATCTATGTTAAGGGTCAGTTGCCACTCCCTGCACCAAGTTCCTATCCGCTGCAGATCTTCCTCCATTTCGCTGCAATTTTCTAATGCTGCAACTTCTCTGTATACTACAGCATCATCCGCGAAAAGCCGCATTACTGAAGTAGCAAATGGCGTTTGTTTGGAGTGATATGCACGGTAAAGGGCGTCTCCCTCGTAGTTGTCCTTGAAGTAAACGATTTGTAACAGTTCGTTGTGTCGCTGTAGCGCCAACTGCTGCTCAAATTGCTGCTGCAGATGCGGTACGATGCGCCAGAACCAGAAGCCGAACGCGGTGGTCCTCCCTGTCGGTAATGCCACGCGGATGTCCGGAGCCCGGTTTTTTGGGAGTGCCTACATTCCTGCCTAGTCTTTCTGCAATATCGCAGAAGGAATATCCAGCTTCTCGTAGCCCTATTGCACGACCTCGTTCAGTCTCAGTGAGTTGCTGATAATGGCGTCTTTGTCGCCTTAAAGGTATTCTTGATTAACATCAATTCACGACGCACAGTCTCAGAGTTAACTAACGCTTACGACTGTTACAGGGTGTATTTAAAGCAAACGCGATGGAGAAAAATTTGAACAGACATCATCTTTCAGATGAAGATACATACCTACCAACTTTCGCTTAAATTGCACACTCCTTCTTGATGTTGCGATATTTTTCCGTCGGTGTAGCTGCACGCACGCGCAGCGGTGGTGCGACCGACGGGCCCGGCTCTCGGTTGTTACACAGGGGAGGCTGCAGCAGGCAGTGGAAAGAGCCAGCTAGCGGGGCAGCGCCGCTTGCGCCGTGCGCCGCCCTTTTGGGGATTTTCCACAGCCGCGTCACGGGACGGCCCTGCAGAGGGCGCCTCCAGCTGCTGCCTGCCTGCGTACCACTCTGCAGCTTTGTCCTGCCCTGCCGTGCAGTCGCCTGCTTCGTCAGTCACCTTACACGATACATCACAGTATCGACGCGTTCCGCGATCACCCAGTTTCTAAAGCGAACACCATATTCCGTGCGTAGGACAACGCTGCGCCGTTCGTAGGCGCCAAGCTGTGTGCGCCATGGACGCGGTTGTCTGCAGTGAATTTGACGAGATTCTCGCGAACACCATATGGACGACGATGAACGCACCAGGTAGTCCGGATTTCAATCTTCTTGGTAGTTTGCATTAACCTTCACGCTGTGTCACTTTTCAGAAAGTTTTTGTTGAGAGGAGAACTTCAGCGTAAGAAACGGTAACGTCAGTTGGTTTCGGTTCAGTCACTGTGTCGCGCTGTACTCGTATACTTGCTCCCTCTCCTAGGTTGGTCCTGCGGTACCTTCCTTGACATTTCATCTTGACGACGCGTACAGTACGCCAAGCAAGTAGCTCATAACGAGAGCAGCCATGGTCAAGGCCGTACTGAGGGAAGGGCATTTTAAACCTGAGCCCAGAGTAGCAAATATCTGAGAGAAAAAAAGACTTTGCAGGAAAGCATTTGACACGGTATCCCACTAGAGACTGTTGACAAAGGTCCGAGCGCACAGTTTAATTTCTCAGATACTTGGGTGGCTGGATGACTTCATAGAGAAAAGAACCCAGTATGTCGTCCTCGACGGTGACTATTCATCAGAGAAAAGGGTATAGTCAGGAGTGTCGCAGGGACGTGAGATCGAACCTTTGTTATTCTCTTCATTTATAAATGATCTGACGGAAAGGGTGAGCAGCAATTTACGGTTGTTTGCCGATGGCGGTGTGATGTTCGGGAAGGTGTCGTCGCTGAGTGACGATAGGAGTATACAAGACGACTTAGACAAAAATTCTGTGTGTTTTGATGAATGGCAGCTTGCCATAAATGTAAAGAAATGTACGTTAATCCTGTAACGTTCGAATACAGCATCAATAGGGTGCACCTTTACACACTGACTTGCATTACATATCTAGGCGTAACGCTGCAAAGCTATATGAAATGGATCGAGCAAGTCAGGCTGGTAGTAGGGAAGGCGAATTCTCGACTTCGGTTTATTGCGAGAATTTTAAGAAAGGTAGTTCATCCATAAAGAAGACGGCGTATACAACGCTAGTTCCAGCCATCCTTGTGTACTGTTCGAGTGTTTGGGATCCCCACAAGATCAGATTAAAGGAAGACAGCGAAGTAATTCAAAGGCGGGCTGCTAGATTTATTATCGGTAGGTTCGATCAGCACGAAGTACTACTGGGAGACAATCTGAGCAGCCGTCTTCGGTTGTTTGCGGATGACGCTGTCGTTTATCGACTAACAAAGTCATCAGAATATCAAAACAAACTGCAGAACGATTTAGAAAAGATATCTGAATGGTGCGAAAAGTGGCAGTTGACCTTAAATAACGAAAAGTGTGCGGTTATCCACATGAGTGCTAAAAGGAATTCGTTAAACTTCGGTAACACGATAAATCTGTCTAATCTAAAAGCCGTAAATTCAACTAAATACCTAGGTACTTCAATTACGAACAACTTAAATTGGAAGGAACGCATAGAAAATGTTGTGGGGAAACTAACCAAAGACTGCGTTTTATTGGCAGGACGCTTAGAAAAAGTAACAGACCTGCTAAGAAGACTGCCTACATTACGCTTGTCCATCCTCTTTTAGAATACTACTGCGCGGTGTGGGATCCTTACCAGGTAGGACTGACGAAGTACATTAAAAAAGTTCAAAGAAAGGCAGCACGTTTTGTATTGTCGGGAAATATGGGAGAGAGTGTCACAGAAATGATACAGGATTTGGGCTGGACACCATTAAAAGAAAGACGTTTTTCGTTGCGACGGAATCTTCTCACGAAATTCCAATCACCAAGTATCTCCTTCGAATGCGAAAATATTTTGTTAACAACGACCTACATAGAGAAGAACAATCACCACGATAAAATAAGGGAAATCAGAGCTCGTACCGAAAGATATAGGTATTCATTCTTTCCGCGCGCTTTACGAGATTGGAATAACAGAGAATAGTGGTGGTTCGATGAACCCTCTGCCAGGCACTTAAATTTGATTTTCAGAGTATCCATGTAGATGTAGAAGAGATGCTTCATGAACTCAAATGGAAATCCCTGGAGGGAAGCCGATGCTCTTTCCGCAAGGTATTATTGCGCAGATTTAGAGAACCGGCTTTTGTGGCCGACTGCAGAAAGATTCTATTGCCGCCAACACGCATTTCGCGTAAGGACCGGGAAGACAAGATACGAGAAATAAGGGTTCGTGCAGAGGCTCTTACACGTTCGTTTTACCGTCGCTCTGTTTGCGAGTGGAACAGGAAAGAAGATGACTGGTAGTGGTAAGCTTCCCTCCGTCATGCATCGTACGGTGGCCTGCGGATTATGCATGTAAATGTAGATGTAGTCTTAGCGTCCGAATGTGAGATAAATATAGACTTTGGTGCCACTTGAACACCTCGCGAAGCTTCGTGTTAGCAATGCTGCGCATCGTATGAACCGACCCGTTTTTGTGAACAAACTGCTATTTTCGTGTCGTAGCACGCGGAAATATTGGTATATCTGTTACTGTGATCTTCACTCTTACGTTTCACTGCCTCGTTAGTCTTCTTTTATGGAATTTCCGTTACAGACGATGGAAAACTACGATACAAGAAAAATTTGCCAATTAGCAGAGAAGATGAGCTTGTAAGAGACTTCAAAAAACGACACTTTTGGATAATAACGTAGGCTAATCTGCAGACTCTCGTCAACAAACTCTTAACAATGAGAGGCAGCACCGAGCAATGTCATTCTGATAAGGAGACAGTAGCATCGGTAATGAGCTGATATTTATGAAAGGCTTACTTGCTGATCCATACTAACCATTGGTTCTTACTCTTTTTAAGAGAATGTCCATTCTTTATTAACAATAATAAAGACTAAACAACCGTTTACTGTGTAACAGAAGCAAACGACATGAATAACTGGTGTTTGAGAACTTCGTACAAATAAAGATCCGTTTCAAACAAGTTGTCTGAAAGTAATTAGTTCAACGAGAACGTTGCACAACTAGAGTATTAAGTTCGATCGCTCAGCTTGAAATTAATTCAGCTAGACACGACAGCCGCAATAAGTGCAGAGGTGCTCCAACAGCGGAAGGCGGCGAAAGCAGAGTTGTAAAGCAGTTTGACTCACATACAGGATGTCCCATGAGGAGCGGTCAGTATTCATTCGAAGCAAAACATTATAGTAAACGTCGGCTCTAAAATGCATACCGGTACCTTACGAGATATGAGTAATTCTTCAGTAGAAGAAAACGTTTCACAATAGCGAAGATGAACAAGTGCTCATAGCTCCTTCAGTCGGGAACCGCGTGACCGCTACGGTCGCAGGTTCGAATCCTGACTCGGGCATGGATGTGTGTGCTGGCCTTAGGTTAGTTAGGTTTAAGTAGTTCTAAGTTCTGGGGGACTGATGACCACAGATGTTAAGTCCCATAGTGCTCAGAGCCATTTGAACCATATTCACTTTTGAGCCCAAGTTTATTAGACATTTTTGCTTCGAATGATCATTCCTGCCATATCCCTGAATATTGAGCATTCCTCCTGAGACACCCTGTATGAACACTTGCATACTCGGGGTCTCAGAGACACAAGATCGTTAAAGAGGGGACCGCAGGCATGTAACGCCGAAACTGTCAAAAATGCAGAATAACACGTTACATGCACTTTCGAAGTCACTCCTGTACCTTGTCAGCATACCGGAAAGGCGCACTTGCATAGAAACGTTTAAAGCGGCAGCGATTTCTGAAAAATTCCGCATTTCATTCTACTTCTGTGCACTGAAAAGAAAGAGAGGAACTTTTTATTGCACCGTATACAAAAGATTCTCCCATTTCCATGATGGATAGGAAAAATGTCTGCCACTTTTTATTTGTCTAATTTTCTCTTAACACTTTTCCGGAACCTAGTGGATGAATATTATTTACGTTTTCGCCTTCAGAGCCTCTTCTTGAAATTTTCTAAGCCGGTCTTATTACGCCACTTTATGTTTTCCAGTATTCCTGTGACACTTCCTTCGCCAGCCAAGCAGGCCTACGAACGATGGCGCCATACGTCTTTGTGTGCTCTCGATGTCCCCGTTTAGTACGAAGTGATATGGGCCGCAGCACTTCAAATTCTTGTTGCTAATCCTGGATTAGTTAACTGTACTAAGTAGAAAGCAACTGTTATGCCGATACTAATTCATTGCACCACACTCCATTTTTCCATATTTTGGGAGAATGCTATGGCAATCACTGCTAGAAGTACTCCAGATAGGAATATAAAAGTAACTTTGTTTTTTCTTTCTACTACACTTTTCTGTACATAATCAGTATAGTAGTGGAATGCTTTGGATCTATGCAAGTGCTCTATAGCCTTGTCTATGAAGTAATTGTTTCCGCTTCCACAGTTTGGAAATTTTTTGTTTTGATAAATATGTGTGTGGAGGGGGAGGAGGGTGGGGGCGTAGTGACCTATTCAAAGGGTTAACCCCAACAATTACATGAAATTAATACCAGTTATTTTAATGGTACTAACGTAGTAAAGAAATGTCTGGCGATATGATTTTCATCATCTGCGACTGTGAACCTGTCTTCCCCTTAATGAAAAAACAAAGTATTCATTATGCAACTTACGTCCTTCGTATATACACTTTTTTGTTGCAGTTGTTTCAAATAAAATGCCTTTTTTGCATGCTGCACATCGAAATTTTTATTTTTATTTATGCACCCATACGCGTTTCGCCTTTTTTACAAGGTATCTTCAGTGGGTGTCCTGATATATTACATGATTTGTCCATTTTTACATATATGTTATGGTTTCACATCTAGGCTATAGATTTAAAAACCGTTCCTTAATGTTTTTTATGAAATGGAAAGGTACTTACAGGTAACTTCTAATTCATTGCATCTAAGCAAACTGCTATTTCTCATCTGGCAACCAGGTGGACATCCTACAGTTCACTGTTTACGTTACACGTCACTGTAACTGTTCAAATGTGTGTGAAATCTTATGGGACTTAACTGCTAAGGTCATCAGTCCCTAAGCTTACACACTACTTAACGTAAATTATCCTAAGGACAAACACACACACCCATGCCCGAGGGGGGACTCGAACCTCCGCCGGGATCAGCCGCGCAGTCCATGGCTGCAGCGCTTAGACCGCTTGGCTAATCACGTGCGGCTCCCTGTAACTGCCATCTTTTTAATAAAGAGTTTCATTTGTTTTTGTGTTACCAACATTCTCAGTTTTCTGCATTCATCATTTCTGCATTCAACTGCATTGAACCTATGTGTAAAAATGGACAAATCATGTAATATTTCACGACACCCTCTGAAGGTGCCTTGTAAAAAAGGCGAAACGCGTCTGGGTGCATAAATAAAAATAAAAATTTCGATGTGCAGCATGCAAAGAAGGCATTTTCGTTGAAACAACTGCAATTTATACAGGGTGTTACAAAAAGGTACGGCCAAACTTTCAGGAAACGTTCCTCACACACAAAGAAAGAAAATATGTTATGTGGACATGTGTCCGGAAACGCTTACTTTCCATGTTAGAGCTCATTTTATTACTTCTCTTCAAATCACATTAATCATGGAATGGAAACACACAGCAACAGAACGTACCAGCGTGACTTCAAACACTTTGTTACAGGAAATGTTCAAAATGTCCACCGTTAGCGAGGATACATGCATCCACCCTCCGTCGCATGGAATCCCTGATGTGCTGATGCAGCCCTGGAGAATGGCGTATTGTATTACAGCCGTCCACAATACGAGCACGAAGAGTCTACATTTGGTACCGGGGTTGCGTAGAAAAGAGGTTTCAAATGCCCCCATAAATGAAAGTCAAGAGGGTTCAAAATGGTTCAAATGGCTCTGAGCACTATGGGACTCAACTGCTGAGGTCATTAAACCTAACTAACCTAAGGACATCACAAACATCCATGCCCGAGGCAGGATTCGAACCTGCGACCGTAGCGGTCTTGCGGTTCCAGACTGCAGCGCCTTTAACCGCACGGCCACTTCGGCCGGCTCAAAGTCAAGAGGGTTGAGGTCAGGAGAGCGTGGAGGCCATGGAATTGGTCCGCCTCTACCAATCCATCGGTCACCGAATCTGTTGTTGAGAAGCGTACGAACACTGCGACTGAAATGTGCAGGAGCTCCATCGTGCATGAACTACATGTTCTAGCAACACAGGTAGAGTATCCCGTATGAAATCATGATAACGTGCTCCATTGAGCGTAGGTGGAAGAACATGGGGCCCAATCAAGACATCACCAACAATGCCTGCCCAAACGTTCACAGAAAATCTGTGTTGATGACGTGATTGCACAATTGCGTGCGGATTCTCGTCAGCCCACACATGTTGACTGTGAAAATTTAGAATTTGATCACGTTGGAATGCGGCCTCATCCGTAAGAGAACATATGCACTGAAATGATGATTGACGTATTGTTGGATGAACCTTTCGCAGACGTGTACCCGTGGAGGCCAATCAGCTGCTGATAGTGGCTGCACACGGAAACAACTGGTTCTCCCGTAGCATTCTCCATACAGTGACGTGGTCAACGTTACCTTGTACAGCAGCAACTTCTCTGACGCTGACATTAGGGTTATCGTCAACTGCACGACGAATTGCCTCGTCCATTGCAGGTGTCCTCGTCGTTCTAGGTCTTCCCCAGTCGCGAGTCATAGGCTGGAATGTTCCGTGCTCCCTAAGACGCGGGTCAATTGCTTCGAACGTCTTCCTGTCGGGACACCTTCGTTCTGTAAATCTGTCTCGATACAAACGTACCGCGCCACGGCTATTGCCCCGTGCTAATCCATACATCAAATGGGCATCTGCCAACTCCGCATTTGTAAACATTGCACTGACTGCAAAACCACGTTCGTGATGACCACTAACCTGTTGATGCTACGTACTGATGTGCTTGATGCTAGTACTGTAGAGCAATGAGTCGCATGTCAACACAAGTACCGAAGTCAACATTACCTTCCTTCAATTGGGCCAACCGGCGGTGAATCGAGGAAGTACAGTACATACTGACGAAACTAAAATGAGCTCTAACATGGAAATTAAGCGTTTCCTGACACATGTCCACATAACATCTTTTCTTTATTTGTGTGTGAGGACTGTTTCCTGAAAGTTTGGCCGTACCTTTTTGTAACACCCTGCATACAGCTGCTGCGAAAATGGCCACTACAAGAAACGTGTTTTTTGTTGCAATATTTGAAGTTACCAGCTGCGAAAATTGTAATATATAAAAATGGTGATGATGACTCTTCATACACATACTCTCTGATGTTACGATATTTTAAAATTCATCGCCCATCCAATTACATGTTACGCAGTTATTAGCACACAATGTGTTTATTATCAAGTCTACAGCTGTGTTGTCACTTTTGTGACAATATTTCGGCAGCTTCCCTAGCAGTCTTTTTCAGGAGTGTCGGGTGCACTTCTCCATTGATTTCTGTCTCAACTTCACCAAGACCTGCGCCGACACACCTCAGAAGGCGGCTTGGGAAGCTGTCGAAGTATTGAGAAAATTACGATACTAATTTGGCTGCAAACTCGGAAAACTTATAGACAGTTTTCTTTTCGTCTAATGAATGCGTCCGACATTCGAAAACTGCTTTTTTCCCTCATACAACGTGCCGGCAATCGGTCCCGCGCGTGCGTTGCTGGACGCAGTTGCTGGTTCTCCTCGCTCCCACGGCGCGGTTCTGCTGCTGACAGTGGCGGTTAGACCTAAACAGCTGACTGCGGGCCGCCGACTGCGTCCGGACACGCGTCGTCCCACGCGTGCCGTGCCTGCGAGGCAGCTCGGCCCACTTCACAGCTCTGGGTGGATGGGTGGGTGGCTGGATTAAAAAACACTGAACGCTTAAAATGCGATATCATTAGCGTCCGTTTCAAGATTGTGGTACTTCCGAGCTCTAAACCTTGCTGTTCATTTCAGCTGCTGACCGCTACCACATTGTTCCTAAAGGCTAGCAGAAAAAAAACTCTGCCAGTTGTAATGGTTCTTTATTTACGTGACCATTACGGCACTCCAACCCCAGTTCTCGATACCAGTAATATCGTACTACTTTTCTGCGAAGTAACAGACATATTTTTGTGACAATATTCACATTTCGTTTTATTAATGTATAGGTATTCCGATGTATCGATATATTACAGTGATATGGTTCTTGTGTGTATTCATTTCTGTGAGACTGTCATAATATTTGACTTACTTGTTTTGGCGCGAATGCGCACAGAGCAGTCTTTGTTTCACTTTGCAGAAGTTAAGTTGTTATTTCGCTTTGTAAAAGAACAGTCAAGTCTTGTGTTTGGTTAAAGTGGAAATTAACTATATGAAGATTGATACAAAACTGTTTTCTTGATGATGTGGCACTTAAGAAGAAGTATATGTGAATTTCCAAGAAGTTTAATAAAAATGTGGATCGTGAACAGCAAGTCAAAAATTATTTCTACCATACCGTTATTCTGATCTGGGATTGTTTGATCATTATGAATTTCTTGAAAAACGTATTTGTTAGGTCTTCAAATATTGCTAAAATACAGATCTGAACCTTTTAGCAGTCAAAGTGGAATCACCCTAGAATCAACAAGATGAGCCATAACAACTTCGATGAAATCTACGTGGGAATCCATTCAAGATAAGTGCCAAAATTAATGACTTTTTTTACAGTGACCTCAATATTTTCATTCTGATGATACCATCCACAGTCAATAACTTTGTTGTTGCCCGATAAAGCGAACATATGCTGCGTGAGCAACATTTTTAATCTGATTTCTAACCTACTTTGAAAGTGGTGGTATTGTTATACAGTATAGTTTTCAGTTGTGACATAAAAGTTAATAGCGTCACATTACACTTATTGAGTTCCACAGACCCAAAGAGAGGAGTCCCTGGGAAGCTGAAAGAAGTCAAACGTGCCAAATTTAATTTAAATACAATAGAATTAAATTATGAAATATTATTATGTTGTACAGCTGATATTGATTACAAAATGTCCTAAAATATTAATTTTCTGTGAAGCTAGTCTTCAACGAATTAGACGAAGTTGACCAGCAGGAAGCTCTGTCTTTTGGATAAAGAGAATTATTGATGGAGACAAAGGATATTAATGAAAATATGTAATTGTCAGAAATTAATTTTTTTCCAAGGGATCTCTGCAGGATATTCTAGAACTAACACCAAATAGAATACTTACAACTCGCATCTGTTTTCTGATAGCACCATTCCTGATACTTGATGGAGACAAAGGA
Source organism: Schistocerca nitens (assembly GCF_023898315.1). Classification (NCBI taxonomy): domain Eukaryota; kingdom Metazoa; phylum Arthropoda; class Insecta; order Orthoptera; family Acrididae; genus Schistocerca; species Schistocerca nitens. The sequence continues at coordinate 566,144,942 of NC_064614.1, read as the reverse complement.
TATTAATAAAAATATGTAATTGTCAGAAATTAATTTTTTCCAAGGGATCTCTGCAGGATATTCTAGAACTAACACTAAATAGAATACTTACAACTCGCATCTGTTTTCTGATAGCACCATTCCTGATACTTCAGTTTCCCGAGGAAAATGATTCCGTAACTCCTACACTGGATAAAATAGTTCCATCATTTTTAAATCGCTTATAGTCGATAACACAAGTACTGCAGGTGTAACTGAACTAAGGCGTTTCTTCAATTGAATATGAGGATTCTCTAGTTATTATAGTTCATTGTTTGAATACACTGATGTTATATTTTACCGAGTTCTGTAATAAGTGTTACGCCCTGTAATGGTACGCCATTCCTCTTGAACCATCTGTCAATATCTATCTCTCGATATTTTCACATATTTTCTCTGCTGCCTTTCAAGTTAAAAAACCATGCACTACTTTTTAATCCTATATCTGCAAAATGGACAAACTTTACATCTTCTGACTTTGCAGGTCGAAAACATTCACGAATATAATAAACATCGAAGGATCTGAAACAGAAACTTGCGGCACATCGTATGTGATTACTTCAAATTTGTGTCCCTATTCCAATATGATTGAAGCAAAACTGATACTATTCTTTTCTGCTGCGCAGGCAATGTAAAAACAATCAAGGTACTGTGACATCTATAACATAATGTTCTTCATTGTGGAACGTTTAATCTGTTTTGGTTTGTCAGGTTACATCAAGCTTTGAAGGTTATTTTGAATTTCAAAAACAATGCTTGCACGTCCCCAAGGTCTGCTACTTAGGCGCATATGTTTTTAGAACTTTGCAACTGAGGAGGAACCCGAAAATACACGAGTGATAATAATGAATGACTGCAATACATCCATAATAGTGTACTTTATTTCATACAAGGAAAATAGAAATACACGTTTAGTAAAGTTTCCTGGAGCTTGATTCCGAAAGATACAATCTGGAGGGCCGTACAGTCATCGACATGTGAGAAAAGGCTACACAGTCACGTTTTGAAAAGATTTGATGTAGCACTGACCCGCTGCATTTACGAAACATGTAACATATAAATTAACTTATCGCTAGAAAGTAAGCTACTTGTCAATATGACGTGAGAAATTACATTTATTTTAAATGGAAGCTGGGTCGAGACTTCCTAGTAAATAAGAGGGGTGTCAAAGAATTATACAACCCATTTCTTGCTCATCCAGTTTCGGTTGAAAGAATTCAAGATTTGGTGTGGGACATCGTGGCATATTCCCGCTTCAGGCTCTATAGTTTCATGATGTTCCGATAGGTGGCGGAGCTATACGTAGCCTGTAAAATGGCGTGTTAAATGGAGGTGCGCTCCAAGCAGAGAGTTGTCATTGAGGTGCGCTCCAAGCAGAGACTGATTGATCATTCAGTTTATTTTGGCGGAAAACCAGAGCATGACAGATATTCTTGGCTGCTTTTCGAATGTCTGCAGAGACCTGGCACTGAACAAAAGCACGGTGACTCGTTGGGCGAGGCGTTTGTCACCATAACAACAAGGTCGTGCAAATCTGTCGGATCACCCACGTGCCGGGAGGCGGCACATTGCTGTTACTCCCGAAATGTTGGAACGTGCTGACTCTCGCATTCGATATGATCGAAAGATTACAATGAAGCACCTCGCTGCACCACCGGACGTACCCGAGTGGCGCTCACAAAATTTCATTGGACTGTTCTCTCTCATCCACCCTACAGGCTAGGTGTCCTTTCGACTTCCATCTGTTTAGCCCAGGGAAGGATGAACTCCGCGGATAGCAGCATGTGGATGACGAAGATGTCACTGAAGCAGCGAGACTTTTGACCAGTATAATCACACCATGCAGACATACAGGCCCTCCCAGTAAGGTTGCGTAAGGCTGTCGCATTGAACGGAGATTATGTTTATAAGTAGGATTTTGTAGCCAAAAGCGTGGGCAATAGAATGGTGTATTGGAATCCTGAGCAAAACCAACCTGCTTTCAGAAAAAAATGTGTTGCATTACTTATTGAACGCTCCTCGCCAAATCTGTGTCCCGTACTAGGTCTCCAATCCAGACTTTACCCATGCGCAGCAATAAAGTTGCTGGCTATCTGTTCAGGTTAGCTTCATATCTTCACTACTTTTATTTTGCGTTCGAAAGTCCTCAGAAATTGTATGTGAACACTGGACGGAGATTCTTGAGGGAAAGCGTATGACAGAGCATGGCTTAGCAACACCTAAAGGTTGTTTCCAAAATGAAAATGCTGCCGTTTTCATAGCACATCTTCTTAGGGAAGAGAACAGTATTGGCCGGCAGAAGTTTTAATATCCAAGAGAGTGATTTGGACTTCCCAAAGAGCGTGAGTTTCGATCTGGAGGAAAAGTCAAAGATGTTCGGGCTTCGTAGTAGGATCGCAGCTCGTTCCCACATAGGGTGCTGCCGCCGGCATGTCACGTAGGCCCGTCCTCTGACGAGAGAATAACGGCCAACACCGCGGCCTCGCACTTGTCCTATAGTTCCTCGTTATTCTCTGGAGCCTCCGACAAGCATTGCTGATAGTAGAGAGATTGAACTCGCTGGTGTTTTCTTTTTTGTTTAGGGCCGCACCCTGCAATCTTCTGAGCACACTTGCGACAATTTTGGTTTCTCTATGGCTGGCCGTTCATTTCGTGAACTTTGTCGTCATCGAACTCGGAAATATCAGTTTTTTCCACCAGTCTCCGCATAACCGCCAGAGCGAGTCATCATACAGTGTGTTCCGTCTGGCCAGAGTAGGATAGGCCGGCCGAAGTGGCCGTGCGGTTAAAGGCGCTGCAGTCTGGAACCGCAAGACCGCTACGGTCGCAGGTTCGAATCCTGCCTCGGGCATGGATGTTTGTGATGTCCTTAGGTTAGTTAGGTTTAACTAGTTCTAAGTTCTAGGGGACTAATGACCTCAGCAGTTGAGTCCCATAGTGCTCAGAGCCATTCAAAAAAAAAAAAAAAAAAAAAAAAAAAAGAGCCAGAGTAGGATAGAAAAGAAGGTTTGTGGGATGCCTGCGTCCGCAGCTCGTGGTCGTCCGGTAGCGTTCTCGCTTCCCGCGCCCGGGTTCCCGGGTTCGATTCCCGGCGGGATCAGGGATTTTCTCTGCCTCGTGATGACTGGGTGTTGTGTGATGTCCTTAGGTTAGTTTGGTTTAAGTAGTTCTAAGTTCTAGGGGACTGATGACCATAGATGTTAAGTCCCATAGTGCTCAGAGCCATTTGAACCATTTGGGATGCATGCATAACTCACTGGGGAATAGTGTCCTCTCCGTAAGAGGAGTTACAGTCTGTCACACCGTTTTAATGTCCCGAATTTACGTAAAATCGAACACCACATCAAAAGACAGAAAATTTCCTTGGTGGAAGAACGGTTCTTTGGCTTTAGAATCGTTTCATTCACTCGAAAAGGAAGACTGTATATAATGTAGTTCATTATATCCAGCAAGGTATGCAGGAGAGATTCTGTAGAGATCTGAAGACAATGAAGATAGATAATGACAGATTGCAGCAGTGAGGCAGGCTGTGGAGCGTGTCTACGTGGCTCAGTTAGTAAAGCAGCCTCAGACGATGAATCTTTTCTCGAGTGCAAGTGGAGACGTAAGAGAACAAAAGAGCGTGTTACAGAGTTCACTGCATTCAATGCACGCATGTCTGGTATAGCGACCACACGTTGCCTCGGAGTCTTCTCAATCAACATCAAAAGTCATTGCCAGATTTTTGCATTCTTTTTGGAAAAGTGATTAGGCGCTTCTCTCAGCAAGATAAAGTTAGAAGTAACGCTGTTTTTGCAGGAACAATGTAGCAATAGCGCTATGCTACCTGGAAAGCAGTGATTCGTTCGCAAGTTTGAGGTACTAACTCCGTGTCTGGAGATACTAGAAAAACTTGAGGGAGGCTCTTAGTAACTGTGATTTCAGTTGCATCTTATTACATTATTCCACGAAACTCTTTTCGGATGTGCGTTTGAATACACTGCCTGACATGGTTGAATGTCAACTTAACTTGGTACATGTACACATCGGGGTGTGTGTGAACTATTAGGGCTGCTATCTCTATGTGAGGTAGAACGGCCACCAGAGACGATTAGTATTGTGCGTGTTTAGTGTTGTCATCAGGTCTCATAGGGCGTATAGGGCGCGTGAGCAGCGTCAGATGCTGAGCGATTACTGTGGAAGACACGGAGATACCGCATACTCGTATGACACAGCGTCGTGGGAGTCTGTCAGACTATGGAAGGCGCCTCATTGTGGGTCTCCATTTGGCCGTGTGACAGAATTGTGCAATATCTCGTCCAACCTCGTAGAATATTTTATTTAAAATTTAAATTTCTCTAATTTTTCTCAGTTTATTACACTAAATTTCTTAGTCTGTGGACTGGTCGATCTTCTATTCTATTATTTTTTTATGAAAAATATTGTGAACCCGAGTTCCAGGTTAAACTCGCCATCTTCTATGATCTCCAGCGTTCTTCCTCTCTGTCGTCAAGACACTGTGGGCGAAACAACCTCGAAATTTGCGTACACTTCATATACAGCATTATCGTCCTTGGCTCCTGTTGGTCAAATACCGTACGAGATTTCCAACAAGGACGGGAAACTAAGAGCTTTCACACGTGCCATGCATTTTCAGCAAAAAAGAGCGACACGCATGCCTTCTTCGCAATGTGGAAATCGGCTGACCCCTAGCGCGTGCTCATAATTGAACGCAGAAAGGCACCGCGTAAACCACTCTTTAAGAGTTTTGATCGAGAAGGACAAGAGTCCAGTGTCCACATTTAGTTAGTCAGAAAATTTCAAGGTAAGTCCGCGAATGACGTCTTTTCCGAATATCTTAATAATTTGGTCCATAACCACTTTCTGGTACGTATTTACATTTTCGGGTAGCAATGTTTGTGTCATATACGACCCACAAAACCTTTTATTAGTGCCCCAAATAAATAAGATGTTTTGTGGAATAGCGATTTTATTTCATAATGATACCGTTAAAGATTTGCACGTTCTATACGATATGCGTCAGTATCGGAATCCTTTGCGTATCAATGTTTCGATTCAGAGACAAACAGGATATACGTCAGAACTCTAGCGTCATACATTCATCAGAGATAATTCTTGTCACTGTGTACAGACTGTTGATTCTGTTTACGTACTTATTGAGAATGAACCTCCTGAGGCACTTCGAAACAGGCTATTTTTCACAAAATGGCTACAGTAAGAATGTCCTACACCGCATAGGAGACCAGTGAAATTCTGTCTGTGTAGTTCGGGTTCATCTTATATAACTCAGATAGTACTAACCAACTAAGCAAAAATCAGTAAATCGACAGATCTACTTCCGTATTACAGACAGCGTAAAAGGAAATTTCCATTTGCGACGACGGTACTCTGGGAGTCAGTACATGACAGTTTTTTGAACCTCGTCGAGAAAACGCCTTTTGGTCTCGCCACGTTACGTCTTGCGCAAGACAAGCGTTCGGAAATCACGTCGCATGAAATGCTCCGGTGCGTGGCAGTCAGAGGATGATACGAACACTGGTGACACCGGTACTACAGTGTGATTCAGCAGGAGGAATGTCTGACATGAATCAGCTGTGCAAGGGAAGAGGACAGGCCTCAGGACTACGAATACTCAAACCAAAAACATTGACTTACATTAAAGCTGACGTTCTGAACGTGCCTTCTGAATGCGGTACTCTGATGTACCGGACACGCTAAAGTGAAAAGCTGCTCCTCTTATTCCGATGTGTTCTATTACGAACGATATCATTGCTGCCGTATAGGGACATGGAGGTACAGACAAGATCTTCAAGAGATATATTTTCAGGAACTGCGTGTTTCATTTCGATTTCATGCTTTATATCACGGCTTGCTTTGAGTGACTTGCCGTATTGAAACCTCAATTCTGATAAGTGATACTGAAATTTTGTTACGTCTAAGCGATGCGGTGGGACCGGGACGCCGAGCAAGTTCGACCTCGTACGTGGGTTTTGAATCTTTTATCGCACTCATAAAGTCGGTTAGTGAGCCGCTTTCCAATTTCCGCTCTGCAACATTGTTTTTATTTTAATATACATTTTCAAGTATGTGGACACATTGTAGTTGTGTTTTTGGTGAAGGTAATCAAATAACACACTGTCTACAGCAACGTCGTTTAATTTTTTTTTACGTATCTGGGTATTTTTTTGCGCGTTACGGAGGACTACAAAGTTGTTTTACATGCCCTGTGTACCCAACGGAAATAGCCATTGGAATTCTGAACATGTACACAAGGAAGTAACTATTAGCAGAAAAACTCTACAGATCACAGTGCGGCGAACACACCTATCTTGATACACCTATATGCCGTTACCTTGTTTCCATTCTACCAGTTCATTGTCTCGATGTGTTTTCCGCCGGCCGCAGTGGCCGAGCGGTTCTAGGCGCTTCAGTCTAGAACCGCGCGACCACTACGGCTGCAGGTTTGAATCCTGCCTCGGGCATGGATGTGTGTGATGTCCTTAGGTTAGTTAGGTTTCAGTAGTTCTAAGTTCTAGGGGACTGATGACCTCAGCAGTTGTTAAGTCTCATAGTGCTCAGAGCCATTTGAACCATTTTTTTCGATTGCTTCCGCCCGGTACTCACTAGGATAACACCTTAAGATTCAATAAAAGAAAGCAGGTCCTGTAAGCGCAATAACAGATAACATAACAGATTTTCATAACGCAATTTCATTCGTTATTTCAGTCTCTCCGCAATTTAGGTTCCCTTTTAACTCTTGGCTTCGTGCACAACAAATGTGCTGAATTTGTTCAAATATCACAGGATATCGCCCTATCACTCCGGTTAGGACGCTGCCTAGTAAAGCAGTGTCATATTCAAACTTTCGAAATGGTGAGTGTTTTAGTTACTTAAGCAAAAATCTGTCCATGTGAAAAATTCATCTTAGTTTTTAAATTTTCATTGCAAGCACAACCTAAATTAACACGTAAGACTTGTTCTATATAGTTCATACCTCTCTGCGTCCTCGCACATACAAAAGTTTAAGTGTACCCGAGACGTCACTTTCTGTTTTTTGCATGTAGCTCGCGTTGACCGTGACGTGTTTACTACGTGAGGCTTCTTAACTAATGTTGACACTGCTTCGTACGCCTCGACTGTCAAAACATTGCAACTGTTTGCTTCCCTGTCACTGTAGCTACGATAGGTATTAGGTTTCAGATAAGCTTTATGAAGGTGGGCACTCCTCTTTACGTCTTGTGGAGTATCGAGACGAACCGACCGTTAAGAAACTCTTTTAAGTTGTAAGATAATTTAACAATCTTACAATTGCACCGTCTGCAGCTCGTGGTCGTGTGGTAGCGTTCTCGCTTCCCGCGCCCGGGTTCCCGGGTTCGATTCCCGGCGGGGTCAGGGATTTTCTCTGCCTCGTGATGACTGGGTGTTGTGTGCTGTCCTTAGGTTAGTTAGGTTTAAGTAGCTCTAAGTTCTAGGGGACTGACGACCATAGATGTTAAGTCCCATAGTGCTTAGAGCCATTTTTTACTATCGCACCTTGGTAAAGCAAACAACATCGAATAGAAGATAATGGATCAAGTGAAAAAAAAACATTTTCCATAAACAATTGTTAGAGATTTGTGTTTTACAAGCTAACTTTTTTCTGTTAGTGACAAATTACGCAGAACTGTTTTTAAATTTCTTAAAAATTTGATCAAATTCATAATATTTTGATTCAAAAAAACAATATCAGTAAATATGTTCGTATTTTGTTACTTTGTTTATGTATTTTTCAAACTGTGCAACAATATGTAGTACATTTACAGCTCTTAGTATTATTAACTGCTACAGGGGTTACGTTGCCACTTTCACAAGTACTGTGACTCTACGTCATATGCTGTAACTACCGGCGTTTAACGACATTAGTGAAAATACGCAAACGTTGGGGAAACTTACGTGAGCAGAAGCCATTCTGGTCTTTTTGGGAACCTCTGAGTTACCGTATTGACGAAGGAACTTGTTACAAGTGGGCTGCGTTCTAGACCATTGCTTATCAGAATGGGACGTTTTAAATCGACATGGCTAAACAGAATAACGAAACTCAAAGGACAACTCTGCAAAGCGTAGAGGTTTTTGTCTACTCGGTACGAGTGATTTAAAAACAGTAAAACAGTAATCAATCCAAAGCTTTATACGTCTGTGCTACTGAAGTTATTGTACATATTCTTTTTCCAATCGGTGGAAACATTCATGTGTTTTATTAAATATTTTAGCACAGGAAGCACACTACTACCCAACTTCCCACCCTTCACATACAGGGTGATTCCGTGATGGTGTTACAAACTTTCGGGTATGATGGAGGAGGGTAAATGTATCAGTTTGAAGTAAGAGATCCTGGTCCGGAAACCACAAGTCGGTAGTTATAAGCGAAAACGTTCTGATACCTCTGACAGTGGAATACTTTTACCTGTTGTTGATAAGGCTGTAGTGTAGGCAACTTTCAGAGGTGCTAGCATGGACCAAAACAAGAAAAAAATGTATAGTAAACACGGGCTGTAAAATTCATACCTGAGCAGCTGTGGACACTTGTTGAGCAGAAGAGATGCGTTTCACAGCAGCGAAGATGAACAAGTGCTCATCGCTTTTAAGGTATGCGTTTTACATCTGACTTTTACTGGACATTTTTTTCTTGGCTTGGGTCGTACTACCACCTTTGAAAGATGCGTAACCTAAGATCATAGCAATAACTGTACCGTTACATTATGCCACTGCGAGAGACATCAGGACGATTTTCGCTAATAACTTTCGACTCGCTCGTTTCCGGACCAGCGTCCCTTACGCCAAGTTGATGCCTTTACCCTTCTCCAACATTTCCGAAAGTTTGTAAACCATCATGGAATCATTCTTTATGCAGAGCATTACCGAAGTGCGAGAAGAAATCTTAGGACTCTCCAGGACCGGCGAAACTGGGCAAAACGTATGAAAACTACTATAATCATGTAAGGAACTGCTGTTATACTTACAAAGAGGTTTTTCACAGATGATACGAAAAAAAACAGTCGCTTCGCTCTTCTTCAGATACTATGAGGATCGTAAAACTGAATAGGATACAGAAGTAAGATAATGGACAGTCATTTTCCACACAACCGAAGCGTTTACTGTCAGAGATTTAAGGCGTAAAGTATGGAGTTACAAACCACATACCGTCGTAGCTGCGGATTATTACTGGTGTCATATGTCTGTGAGACAGCTGTCGAACTTTCTGGTGGATATCCCCTCCCATACCAGCGTTGTTTCACCTGTTCCCTCAGTGTACCTTTCAGTTTGAGGGCTTGCTTCTTGCTGTGAAGGTGGGGTGCCGTTCACACAATTTGGCCGTGAATAAAACCACGTTAAAGTCGCCGTGACGTCTCGCAGATGTATGATAAGAATTGCGTGATTATTATTCGACGGACTTGTTTATCAGCATTTCGTTCAAAATAATGGCTCTGAGCATTATGGGACTTAACATGTGAGGTCATCAGTCCCCTAGAACTTAGAACTACTTAAACCTTACTAACCTAAGGACATCACACACATCCATGTCCGAGGCAGGATTCGAACCTGCGACCGTAGCGGTCGCGCGGTTCCACACTGAACCTCCTAGAACCGTTCGGTCACAGCGGCCGGCAATCAGTTCGTGTTCTTTGAAATAATTTTGGTGTGATATATTACTGTTATTACTGACAGTGTCTCGTAATTAATTTACACAATATGCAGCCTCTACCAGGTCCATCTCACTATTCAAACGAGCGGTTATTCTCAACGAGTTTTGAGAGTAAATGAAGAAAAGTTCAAATTGCATTTGGACGATAGTGATAGAGATGCAGATTACGAGATAGAAAGAGATGATGCAAATTCAGGGGAGTGGATGATGGTGATGATATGAAACGAAGGACATACCGCTCTACTTTTATGGGAGGAGAAACTACTTCAAATGGAAAAAAGCACAACTACCAGATAATATTGTAACGATAGAGCGTAGCGCAGTGCTGCACGTTCCTGGTCTGCGACTTATGGCTAATACCTTGGGTAGGAATCTTGATGTTGAACAAGTATGGGGTCTACTTTTTACTCACGATATTTTAGATGATATTCTACAATGGTCAAAGAATAACATCGGTAAAATAAAAGTACTCTTACAACAAGCTATCTATTGTATACGATATTCATGTTCTTTGATGAAAACTCTTATACACTTACTCCTATTACAGTAATCTCCAAATCTAACAGTGAATTCATACATGTTTCCTCAGCGAATGGAACAAGACGTGTTACTTCACACAGCAGTATAAAAAGAGTTTTTGTTCACATTGACAGCTCCACTTGAGAACCCAGATGACAGGGCAGAAAGGAAAGATGCGGTTACCTTAGTTTCAATCGTTTTTAAAAGATTTGTTGGGAACTGTCAGCAGAGTTACTCTCCAGCTTGCACTATGTGTACTGATGAAATGCTTGTATCTTTCTGCGGTAGATGTAGGTTTCTGGTGTATCTTTCAAGAAAACCGGAGAAGTATGGGTTGAAAAACGTATGTATGACAGACACCAGGAGCCAGTACTTACACAGACCTGCACTGTGGCTCTAAAAATTTTTAAAGTTAACAACAAAATATGAATTCATTCTTGAAATTTTCCAGCAATTTTTTTTTCTGATTCCGATTCTAAGCTTTTTAAGGAAGACTAGCATAGCATAGGATTATTAATTAAAAGTTTTCTTCTAGATTTTTAAGAAACGTAAGAAAGTCCACCTTTTGGAAACATCATTTGCTGTGTATTTTCCGTATTTTCTTTCTGGTTTTTAATATTTTTCTGTTATTTGACTTTCATGTGTTTGAAAATACATGAAGTAATTAGTTGAGGTCAATAAACAACTAGTAAGTTACGGAGTCTGACAGACGCCATGCTGCCAGTTACGTTACAGAATCGTATGACACCAGGTATGGGCTAGACAGGACGTAGAACCCAAGAAATGACTCGAGGGCGGCTCGTACTGTTTGCCGAATACCGTACGGTGTTTTTTGCCCTGGAAGCAGAGATTTATAATCACATGGTGGCGTAATGTGGCACCTCCATCATTTTACAGACAGGTAAAGGCATCGAAGCAGTGTGTCAACACGCAAAACGGTGAATATTTCTCTGTACGGTTAGTGCTCGTACCTTTTCCTCAATTGATGTTTCTGCGCTTAGGACTGAACAACTGTGTAAACGGAATCTACGTTTTGCCATACGCGTTTCGGCGTAATCTGATATGAAACATTAAAACAGTAATTCTCATCTGCAAATATTGGCCTTTTAAATTACAACAGCTATTTGTACAAGTGTATATACTTCGGTCCACTGAAGATGCTTCACGACACGCTGGGAGACTCTCGTATGGCAAAATAAATACTATTTATATTTGTTCTCCAGCGACATAATTTCAAAATGTTCAGTATACTGTTACTAGCAACTGAGACAACATTAAAGAGGGTCGTAACTAATTTTAAAATTTATTTATCGTGGTATTAAAGCAGCTAAGGTATACGTGCATGAATCACAAAGTACAGGTCAGCTTGTGCAGAGAAACTTTCGTAAAAATAGCAGAAAAATGTGATGGACGTGAAGACGAAATCTGCTGGAGCAGCCCAATTTGGTACGCAATGATTACACAGTCTAGAAGGTGGAAAAGCTACGCTGCGTCGTCAGGCTGTGAGCTCACTCTCTCTCTTGCATTTAAAGGTTCTTTCTTGAAAAGTTTCAACGCAGACTTTGACACCAGCTATGTATCTCTACTTACCTTTTAACTAGATATGAAATTCCGTCTAGTCACACCAATACGTTGACATCGATTTGTTGTAGGGTTTTGGAACATATCATTTGTTCCAACAGTATGAAGTACCTCGAAGAAAACAATATATTGGAACAATACAGGAGGGAGTCCTAAAATATCGTTCTTGTGAAACAGATTGACTCCATATTTCTAGATTTCCAGAATAGTTTTGACATCGTTCTTACAAACATGTTCTATTCAAGTTGCGTGGCTATGGTGTGTCGACTCAGTTGTGCGACTGGGTTTTTGATATCCTTCAGAAAGGTCACAGTTCTTAGTAACTGACGGAAAGTCATCTAGCGAAACCGAAGTTTTAAGGGATTTCTCAAGGAAGCGTCATAGGCTCTCTGCCGTTTTGAATATAAATGATGGTCTGAGCAGCACTCTTAAATTGTTTGTAGGTGGCAACGTCGTTAACGTCTAGTAAAGTCGTCGGAAGACCAAAACAAATTACAAAATTATTTAGACAAGATATGTGCATGCTGCGGGTAATGCCCACAAATGTGTGAAGTTCTGTAGGTGAATATATATAAAAAAGCTTTTTGAATTTTGTTTACACGATAAATCATAAAGGTCTAAACGTTATCGAGTCAATTAAATAGCAAGAGATAACAATGATGAACAATTTACATTCGAACCATCACATAGAAATTGTTGTGCAACAGCGATATCGTTTTATTTGCAGAAAACTTAGAATGTGCAAAAAGTCTACTAAAGAGACTGCCTAGTCTACGCTTCTCCGTTTCCTTCTAGACTCTAGAGTATACCAGCGCGGTATGGGATCCTTTCTACCTCGAATGCCGTGCTATCCGAGAACGGAACGACAGAAAAGTACTCTGGCAGTGGTTCTGTGTAGCCTCTGAAAGGCGCTTCGATGTGATTTGCAGATTGATTATTGAGATGTAGATGTAGAAGGATAAATCGCCCCATTTAAAGACTTTATAGAGCCGCGAATGCAGGCTGCGATGATCGTTATCATTTTCAGTCAACTTTTGCCGAGTATGTGACCACACGTTAATGTTGCTATTGAGACCAACCGTTCGCCAACATATTACGGTAGCCGCAATGTTGGTCATTACAACATGACGTGGCGGAGACGTAAGTGAAAAAAACTTTATTTTAGACTATAACCGCTTTAATACGTGTAACTGATAAAATGCAGCTAAGTATTTGACCCTCTGAGTTCTATCGATTGTGGAAAATATGGTTTCTTTATACGAGTGGGTCACCTCTGTATTTGAATACTTAATTCCCTTCCCTCTTCCCACATCCCATCCTCGCTCTCCCCATACACACCAATCTCTTTTTTAATCTGCACCCTTTATCCCTATCTGTCGCACGACCAGTCATATTGTATATCTTCGATACATTCCGCGTATTTCGACTCTGGAACTCTCCTATTGGCTGCCGTTAAACAACCATTAAGAAAGGGTTCGCATGGCGACATCTATAGAGGCTAGGGCCAAAAATACGAGTTGACTTGGTTGCTGTTCTCTGAGGATAGCGTTGATACATCGCCAGTACCCCGTGCTCCCTGATGCGAAATCCACAGTGAAGGGTCAGCTTAGAGTGGATACAGTGCGTACGAAAAAGAAAATAATTAAAAGTATGAATTTTAAGTCAAGTACAAGCGATGGGAAAAAAGTTCAGTCAATTTTCTCCACGTGAAGAAGGAGCTCTACACAAATAACAGCACACATATCTAATTAAATGCAAATGTGACATGTGCCGGCGCTGGTGGCCGAGCGGTTCTGGCGCTACAGTCTGGAACCGCGCGACCGCTACGGTCGCAGGTTCGAATCCTGCCTCGGGCATGGATATGTGTGTTGTCCTTAGGTTAGGTTAGGTTTAAGTAGTTCTAAGTTCTAGAGGACTTATGACCTCAGCAGTTGAGTCCCATAGTGCTCAGAGCCATTTGAACCATTTTTGAAATGTGACATTCACAGTAAAGTAATGCAGTGGGATTTGCTAGTGAACCTTTCCTCTGCCGAATACTCACATGTTTCATTCGGTATATTAAAATGAGGTGACAGAAGTCACGAGATAACTCCTAATGTCTTGTCGGACCTCATTTTACCCGGCGTAGTGTAGCAACGCCACGTGGTATGAACTCAGCAACTCGTTGGAAGTCCCCTGCAGAAAGACTGAGCCACGCTGCCTCTATAGTCGTCCATAATTGCGAAAGTGTTGCCGGTGCAAGATTTGTGCACGAAGTGACCTCCCCATTATGTCTCATAAATGTTCGGTTGGATTAATGTTGGGCTATCTTAGTTGCCAAATCATTCGCTCAAATTGTTCAGAATGTTCTTCAAACCAATCGCGGACAACTGTGGTCCAGTGACATGGTGCATTGTCATACACAAAAATTCCATTGCTGTTTGGGAGCATTAAGTCCCATGGTTTCCATGTAACCAAACGTAACCATTTCCAGTCAATGATCGGTTCATCTGGGTCAGAGAATCCAATCAATTGCATACAAACACAGCTCACACCATTATGGAGACACCACAAGCTTATACAGTGCTTTGTTGAGAACTTGGGTCAATGGATACTAATAGTTACTAATAAAATCAGTCTTGATCACAAATTTATTTATTCTGGTAACCGGTTTCGACCACGCCTGTGGTCATCTTCAGACATACAAGTCAAATACAAAGTCTGATCAGAGGGCTACACACATTAAAGAAAATTATATAAAAGTACAAAGTTATAAAACGATGAATTACCAAAACGCAGTATGAGGAGGAACCTCGTTCTGTTGGTAAAGCACTGCTAGATAGAGCAGTGCACGTTTTACTTATATATTGGAGACTCCGCCCACTTCTGACGGAATGATGTCGTAGGCTAACCAATGGGTTAAAAGTCAAATAACAACGTAAAATTTCGTAACTAAAAGAACAATGACAAGAACGAAAAATAAAAATACATGGATCTTAATTGGTTCAACAGCTATTGTTAGATAAAATATGTAAAAATATTAAACATATAAGACAAATAAAAATCTTTCGATAGTACATGGGTTGCCGTCTCTGGGCCTGTTGGAGAACCACTTAGAAGCTTGATCAGACTTTGTATTTGACTTGTAGGTCTAAAGATGACCACAGGCGTGGTCGAAACCGATTACCAGGATAAATAAATTTGGGATAAAGACTTATTTTAATAGTATGTATTAGTAATAACATTGATCACTGTCTACTGCCACGACGTATTCAAAAGTGATTGGGTCCATGGAGTCTGCGCCACACTCGAACCTTACCATCAGCTCTTATCAACTGCAATCGCGACTCATGTGACCAGCCCACGGTTTTCCAGTCGTCTAGCGTCCAACCGACTATGGTCACGAGCCAAGAAGAGGCGCTGAAGGCGATGTCTTGCTGTTAGTAAAGGCTCTCTCGTCGGTTGTCTGCTGCCATAGCCGATTAACGCCAGATTTCGCCGCACTGTCCTAACGTATACGTTCGTCGTACGTTCTGCGGTTATTTCACGCAGTGCTGCTTGTCTGTTAGCACTGACAACTCTACGCAAGTGCCGCTGATCTCGGTCGTTAAGTGAAGGCCGCCGGCCACTGTGTTGTCCGTGGCGAAAAGTAGCTCCTGAAATGTGGTATTCTCGACACACTCTTGACACTGTGGATCTATGAATACTGAATTCGCTAACGATTTCCGAAATGGCATGTCCCATGCTCCAACTACCATTCCACGTCCAAAGTCTATTAATTCCCGTCTTGCGGCCGTAATCACGACGGAGACTTTTTCACACGAATCACCTGAGTATAAATGACAGCTCCACCAATGCCCCTTTATATCTCGTGTATGCGATACTAGCACCAATTGTGTATATGAATACCGCTATCCCGTGATTTTTGTCACCTCGGTTTATTATGCAGCGCTAGCTAAATGACATGGTGCGGAGGAAACCCCTCATGGAAGGCTCAAGTGTAAAGCGACAGGGTCGCAACGATAATGAGAGAGAGGCTCCGCAGCCGGTAAGCAGGCGGTGGCCAGATGGTGCAGCAGAGCCGGGGGCGACTGTACCGCGGCCGGGCCAGTAACAGGAGGCGGCCAGGGGCAGCTGTCGGGGCCTCGCTTTGTTCGCCGGAAAGAGGAGACGACCGGCCGAGTAGCATTCCCGCATAAGATTCGCAGCAAAGCTCAGCTCGTGCAGCGCGCTCTGCAGAGGTAGCGCCACGAAGGCGCGGATCTCGAGGAGACCGTGGTGCGTCTGCAGCTGAAAGACGTGTCATGCAAGCTGGGTAACCTACAGTTCACAACACTTTGTGCAAACATGACGCCATTTTGACTATCGAAAAACGCTATCGACTTTCGTTAACATTTGATGCTGGGTACTTGGCAATACCGTATTCGATTCCGCAATTTCGTATCAAACTTGCGTGTTATGAAAGTATGCCCTTTCAAGGCAATGGCGCGCTGAAATTTTATAAAAACACGTCATTCATGGTACGCTTTGTTATACGTCACATAATGACGTATCGGCTATTTAAGCCCTCATGATGTGCGAGTTACAGTACAAAGGCCAGAATTCCGCTAGTTCATCGTGTTGTCGTGGTTATGAGCATCGAGTTACGAACTGTAGGTAGCTGTGAAGATGATTCGCGCGAATTTACATGCGATTTTTTCTTTCTTTTTCCCACCCTCGCATTTGTAAAAGATTACGGAACTTCATTTTCAAGCCAGTACAAGTATGTTCCTTCTGTAATATTCGGTGTTGTGTAGAGTGGCCTGCCGGCCGGGGTGGCCGAGCGGTTCTAGGCCCTACAGTCTGGAACCGCGTTACCGCTACCGTCGCAGGTTCGAATCCTGCCTCGGGCATAGATGTGTGTGATGTCCTCAGGTTAGTTAGGTTTAAGTAGTTCTAAGTTCTAGGGGACTGATGACCTCAGAAGTTAAGTCCCATAGTGCTCAGAGCCATTTGAACCATTTGTATAGTGGGCTCTCTCTCTCTCTCTCTCTCTCTCTCTCTGCCTCTCTCAGGTGTGAGTTGTCATTATCAATTTTTTTTACAAATTAGGCATGAAACACACGAATGCCAATAAATATTCAGAACACGTTGATCATATGGTAAAACGCCACACAGAGTAAGTAGCATAGAAGAGACTGACATATTTGCACAAGAACTAAAAGCGCAAGTCTCAATCATCTATGAAGTAAGATCTTTGAGGACAATTCTTTGGCAAACAAAAATATCTTCAATTGAAGATATCTTCTTTAACCTACAGTACGACGTTTTTCGTAATTTTATTGCAACAAATTATACCAGTACTGACGCGTTTTTAAGGGATCCTCAGTGTTTTGAAACAGTATTTATTCATTCGATGTAAGATAGAGGAGATGCTGCTTTAATTAGTCTCCTGGAATGCGTACCCATCCTTTTTAATTATAAACTCCTGAAACTAGTTTCAGGCTTTTTAAAAATAAGCTTATTTTGTTGAGATACCCAAATGAACACTGTTGAAAACACACGTTACTAGATTCAATGCTGGCTGGTTTCAGTTTTTTTTTGCTTGTAAATCAGTAAGTCGTCTCATCCATAAATACACTCCTGGAAATTGAAATAAGAACACCGTGAATTCATTGTCCCAGGAAAGGGGAACTTTATTGACACATTCCTGGGGTCAGATACATCACATGATCACACTGACAGAACCACAGGCACATAGACACAGGCAACAGAGCATGCACAATGTCGGCACTAGTACAGTGTATATCCACCTTTCGCAGCAATGCAGGCTGCTATTCTCCCATGGAGACGATCGTAGAGATGCTGGATGTAGTCCTGTGGAACGGCTTGCCATGCCATTTCCACCTGGCGCCTCAGTTGGACCAGCGTTCGTGCTGGACGTGCAGACCGCGTGAGACGACGCTTCATCCAGTCCCAAACATGCTCAATGGGGGACAGATCCGGAGATCTTGCTGGCCAGGGTAGTTGACTTACACCTTCTAGAGCACGTTGGGTGGCACGGGATACATGCGGACGTGCATTGTCCTGTTGGAACAGCAAGTTCCCTTGCCGGTCTAGGAATGGTAGAACGATGGGTTCGATGACGGTTTGGATGTACCGTGCACTATTCAGTGTCCCCTCGACGATCACCAGTGGTGTACGGCCAGTGTAGGAGATCGCTCCCCACACCATGATGCCGGGTGTTGGCCCTGTGTGCCTCGGTCGTATGCAGTCCTGATTGTGGCGCTCACCTGCACGGCGCCAAACACGCATACGACCATCATTGGCACCAAGGCAGAAGCGACTCTCATCGCTGAAGACGACACGTCTCCATTCGTCCCTCCATTCACGCCTGTCGCGACACCACTGGAGGCGGGCTGCACGATGTTGGGGCGTGAGCGGAAGACGGCCTAACGGTGTGCGGGACCGTAGCCCAGCTTCATGGAGACGGTTGCGAATGGTCCTCGCCGATACCCCAGTGTCCCTAATTTGCTGGGAAGTGGCGGTGCGGTCCCCTACGGCACTGCGTAGGATCCTACGGTCTTGGCGTGCATCCGTGCGTCGCTGCGGTCCGGTCCCAGGTCGACGGGCACGTGCACCTTCCGCCGACCACTGGCGACAACATCGATGTACTGTGGAGACCTCACGCCCCACGTGTTGAGCAATTCGGCGGTACGTCCACCCGGCCTCCCGCATGCCCACTATACGCCCTCGCTCAAAGTCCGTCAACTGCACATACGGTTCACGTCCACGCTGTCGCGGCATGCTACCAGTGTTAAAGACTGCGATGGAGCTCCGTATGCCACGGCAAACTGGCTGACACTGACGGCGGCGGTGCACAAATGCTGCGCAGCTAGCGCCATTCGACGGCCAACACCGCGGTTCCTGGTGTGTCCACTGTGCCGTGCGTGTGATCATTGCTTGTACAGCCCTCTTGCAGTGTCCGGAGCAAGTATGGTGGGTCTGACACACCGGTGTCAATGTGTTCTTTTTTCCATTTCCAGGAGTGTATAACCAACTTTTTCAGTTAGCTTCGAATTATTGCTATCACTTTAATTTCTCCCTTATCCACAGCCCACTTCACATGAATGCAGAATGTACACATTTATAAACGATGTAACTTCATGGTTAGCGTACCCAGCAGTAAACAAAATGCGTCACCGACAGTCCTCCCTAGGCGCTTCAGTCTGGAACCGCGCGACCGCTACGGTCGCAGGTTCGAATCCTGCCTCGGGCATGGATGTGTGTGATGTCCTTAGGTTAGTTAGGTTTAAGTAGTTCTAAGTTCTATGGGACTGAGGACCTTAGATGTTAAGTCCCATAGTGCTCATAGCCAACCAGTCCTCCCTACCTGAGCTGAATGTTATTGTCTCGATCGTCATGTTCGCCTCCCCTGTTCAACTTCGATACAGCGTGTGACGTCAAAATGACGTCACGTTTGCACAGAGCCTTGTGAACTGTGTAGGTTACCCGCGCAAACTCATCGCTCCAGACTAATAAGCCACTAATTGAAGATTGTATAGTGCTTGAATGGACGCTATGAAAATACATGGAAGTCACAGGTTGTGTGGTGACTACTTTCTTTAATTGCGTGTTTCGATCTACACATCATCATCAGATAACTACAGATAATACAAATTGCTCAATAGTAGGTACTGACTACTTAAAACAGAAAATATATCACAGCACAATGCGAAAACAAGCAAAGGTTTGAGTGAACACGTTGTACAAAGCTATCTTATCCATAAGACAATGCAAAACTGAATCATGACGACAGTTGCATCGTTCAGGAAGACTCTCGTGATCCTTTCATCCTTAGGGTCCATGTCGAGTGAAAATTTTCAGTCCACGCAATCTTGACCTAGTGCACAGCTAGTGGTAAAGGGTGGATCCACTGTGAAATTCACTTTTTGGCTCCTTTCCTTCGTTGCAGGATCCTCTAGTCCATAGTGTCACTGGCGTTACCCATAGGACTTCATGTCAGGCAAAACCAGGCCACCAGATAGCAATACTGGTGATCATTAATACTTAAGACTAAACAAAATTATTGTAACCCCATGAAAATAACGAAGATACGACCCAGAGGTCGGTACAATTACAAAGCAAATGTACATTTTACCAAAAACCATAAACCAATGAAGGTGTATCGAACAAAGAATTAATTCAAATCTCATGTTGTAGGGGAGGGAGGCCAATAACGGAGCACTAGGTAAAGGCAGCAGGAAGAAATTCATTGGTTGGGGTTACAAAACGCTTATGATTAAAATAGATATATTAAAACACACATACATAAGCCGCATGTATACAACATCATGCACCGGAAAACTTATTTTTTTAAGTACATGGTTAGCTAAGTAAGTCAAACTTACAAACATAGAAAGAATTTGACAAATCACAGATATAAAGTAAAGTGGTGTATGTAGGAACAACTCCAGAAACATGGCCATAATTTCATATACAGCGAAAGACCATTGGGTTAAATCACTACATAGAAGCAACATCGCGTAGGTTTCATAGGCAACATTGGTCGTTAAGTGTTCAGCAACAACACTAGAATGACAGGAGTTACAGTACACAATAACAGTAACATAAAATGAACATACAATTGTACATCAGCCAAGGACTTCAGGTCACACCTGTTAATAAGCCGCCGTCGCACGGGACGAGTTAGCTAACGTTGACGTGGCACGTTACGAGTTTTGTGACGTCACCTGCTGCTATTTCACATTGAGGAGCCAATTCGTCAAGCGAAATACAAAATAAATTCTGCGATATTTTGGCAACGTGCCACTTGAAGCAGAATCAATAAGAAGCAAGAAAGTTCTTTACGTCACAAGAAGAACTTGCGAGACGCTGTGTTACATTTGTCATGTTCCGCTGAAACACATATTTGATGGGTTTGATATTACATTTTACACCCTATGAATATATGCTGTTTCCAGGCACCAGCACACTAAGGATCTCCCGGAAACACGTCGTTATTGGTAATATTTGTTTCAATACAATGGCGGGAAACGTTATACTAGTGATTAAAGAATTCTCGTATATAGTTATCTTCGTGTCCATAACTAGCGCGTTTTAGGGTAAAGGTACACTGACGATTCATCAAAAAAGTGCCGTTCTTGTAAGAATTTTTTGTAATTAAATGACAATTAATAACATTTCAGCGATTAAATCCTTTAGAACATCGTAGCATTAAAAAAAAATTGCAGAGCTTCTGCATAGCATGGTTCGTAGATGCACCACTTTACACAATAGAGAGAAAGGGTTCACATCTCATTGCATCCGCATTTTCTTTTTCCACCTTCGCGTTTTCAAAAAGGCTGTGGGACGTTCTTATGACATTAATAAAAATGATTCCTTTAATCTACATCTACATCTACATCCATACTCCGCAAGCCACCTGACGATGTGTGGCAGAGGCAACCTTGAGGACCTCTATCGGTTCTCCCCTCTATTCCAATCTCGTATTATTCGTGGAAAGAAAGATTGTCGGTATGCGCTGTGTGGTCTCTAATCTCTCTGATTTTATCCTCATGGTCTCTTCGCGAGATATATGTAGGAGGGAGCAATATACTGCTTGACTCTTCGGTGAAGGTATGTTCTCGAAACTTCAACAAAATCCCGTACCGAGCTACTGAGCGTCTCTCTTGCAGAGTCTTCCACTGGAGTTTATCTATCATCTTTGTAACGCTTTCGCGATTACTAAATGATCCTGTAACGAAGCGCGCTGCTCTTCCTTGGATCTTCTCTATCTCTTCTATCAACCCTATCTGGTACGGATCCCATACCGGTGATCAGTATTCAAGCAGTGAGCGAACAAGTGTATTGTAACCTTCTTCCTTGATGTTATTAAATTAAGTGCACTCTCTTCAGAAATGAGTTTATTCTAATCGGTGAGCTTTTGTAAGATTATGTCCTTACTCACTGGACATGTATCTTTCCTTTTTGTCTTATTATACGTTCACATATATTGAAGTTCTTATTTATGTATACCACAGACAGCACAAGATGACTACCTCATGGCCGGCCGTGGTGGCCGTGCGGTTCTAGGCGCTGCAGTCTGGAACCGAGCGGCCGCTACGGTTGCAGGTTCGAATCCTGCCTCGGGCATGGATGTGTGTGATGTCCTTAGTTTAGTTAGGTTTAAGTATTTCTAAGTTCTAGGGGACTAATGACCTCAGATGTAAAGTCCCATAGTGCTCAGAGCCATTTTTGACTACCTCATGCAAGCATTTGGATAGAGATAATCTAGGAATCTTCCTTTTACGTGAACAAACTGTACTGTTTGCGAGCCAAATAAATCAGACAATTGCCGCTGGAGAACGCTGAGAGAGCAAAATCACGTTAACCGTCTCGTCCCGTGTGCCTACGGCGTTGTCTCTCGTGATGCTGGATATCCCGTCCGCGTCCATGTCAACGTAAGCTGCATCGTTCCCTGTGATGATTGCTGCAAAGTCCCTTTTACACAAGCAGATATCTTGTCCCAATCGACTAGTCACGGTAAGCAGCGCCCCTGGCGTTTTATTCCTGTACTGAGTCTCGTGTGCCACGAGTGCTGGTCTACGTTCGAACAGCAGCGCCAATACTGGACAGCCGACTACTTTGCAGTTTGGCGCCCGAACGGCGAAAGTGAGCTTACGTGGGATTACCTTTTTCACTAACAAATCAAATCATAGGATGAGAAATTAGGAACAAAATTAACTGTGGATGTGTTTGACAAAGGTCGTAGGTGAATTCTCCGCCATCTCGAGGGCTGAAAGAATAGCAAAAGTGTCGTCCAGAAATTTCAAAACGTCTAAATTTATTTGCACGAAAAATATATACTTACAGTCACATCAAACATTACCTAAAAGGTAGAAAATAGCACCTTATTACTTTGTTCTTTCTACGATGTCTTCTTTCTAAGTGTCAAATAACATCGAAAATTAATTTCCTCATTAAAGAGACCTGACTTTTTCATTGCTGAAACAGTTTTCTTTCAAATATTTTTCCATTTACGTTCTTGTTTATGCATACTGTAAAACATAAATACCGTTTTGTTTTCAGATATTTCGTCTCTCATGTGAAAGAACAGTAGTAGGAAAACTACCAGGCCAGAGAGCATCATTCGAAATGTGCCACGAAAACAAAGCAAAAAATGAAAAAAATGAAGAAGATACAAAATCCTTTACTGTGACGGGAATGAGTCTGGTGAGAATAGATTAACTTCCCATATTAGCAGACGACGTCAGATTCCCCCGTTTCAGCGCATGCACAGACTGAAGCGTAGTCAAGATACTATTAGAGCTCCACGCTCGGAAAACTTAATCATTTAGTTATTGACGTCACTGCTCACCTCGCTATGTGGTTACCAACTGGTGTACAAGCGACGTGCACCCACAACGAGTAGTCGAATTTGGGTCATGAAGTCGTTCGTGTAAAACGGACAGAACATTGGAGCTGGTAATTGCCTGGCCTGCACACGTGTTGGACAAAATAACATGATGCACTTAATATGGTTGAGGGCCGCCTTCGGGGTAATAATATCCGGTCTTCACCCAGGAATCGACGAATGTCGAAGTACATGAAATGTATTGGCATTTGAGAATATGGACAATCATCAGCTGTGTGATAGAAAGACGACAATGAACATTTGTGCCGGCCCAGGACTCTAATCCGGATTTCCCGCTTATTGGGAGCGGCCGCCTCACCAGTAGGCTATACGAGGACGACTCACAGCCAGGCCTACATTTCCATATATCGTCAACCATGTGTGTACAACCTGAACTCGTACATTCATTGCGTATATTCCCGCACAGGAGAGACATTTTAATTGGAAGTCACTTCCCCGGTTGTGTTGTTGTTATGGTCTTCAGTCCAGAGGCTGGTTTGATGCAGCTCTCCATGCTACTCTATCCTGTGCAAGCTTCTTCATCTCCCAGTACCTACTGCAACCTACATCCTTCTGAATCTGCTTAGTGTATTCATCTCTTGGTCTCCCTCTACGATTATTACCCTCCAATACTAAATTGGTGATCCCTTTATGCCTCAGAATGTGTCCTAAAAAACCGATCTCTTCTTCAAGTCAAGTCGTGCCACAAATTCCTCTTCTCCCTAATTCTATTCAGTACGCCTTCATTCGCTACGTGATCTACCCATCTAATCTTCAGTATTCTTCTGTAGCACCACATTTCGAAACCTTCTGTACTCTTCTTGTCTCAACTATATATCGTCCATGTTTCACTTCCATACATGGCTACACTCCACACAAATACTTTCAGAAAAGACTTCCTGACACTGAAATCTACACTCGATGTTAACAAACATCTCTTCTTCAGAAACTCTTCCCTTTCCATGGCCAGTCTAAGTTTTTTATCCTCTCTACTTCGACCAGCATCAGTTATTTTGCTCCCCAAAGAGCAAAACTCATCTTCTACTTTGAGTGTCTCGTTTCCTATCCTAAATCCCTCAGCATCACCTGATTTAATTCGACTACATTCCATTATCCTCGTTTTGCTTTTGTTGATGTTCATCTTATATCCTCCTTTCAAGACACTGTCCATTCCGTTCAGCTGCTCTTCCAGGTCCTTTGCTGCCTCTGACAATTACAATGTCATCGGCGAAGCTCAAAGTTTTTATTTCTTCTCCATCGATTTTAATTCCTACTCCGAATTTTTCTTTTGTTTGCTTTACTGCTTGCTCAATATACAGATTGAATAACATCGGGGATAGGCTACAACCCTTTTTCACTCCCTTCCCAACCACTCCTTCCCTTTCATGCCCCTCGACTCTTATAGCTGCGATCTGGTTGCTGTACAAATTGTAAATAGCCTCTCGCTCCCTGTATTTTAAATTTGCCACCTTCAGAATTTGAAAGAGAGTATTCCAGTCAACATTGTCAAAAGCTTTCTCTAAGTCTACAAATACTAGAAACGTAGGTTTGCAACTATACAGTAAAGCTGCATGCCCTCGGGAAAAATTACAGCTGTAGTTTCCTCTTGCTTTCAGCCGTTTGCAGTACCAGCACAGCAAGGCCGTTTTGGTTAATGTTACAAGGCCAGATCAGTCAGTCACCCAGACTGTTGCCCCTGCAACTACTGAAAAGGCTGCTGCCCCTCTTCAGAAACCACACGTTTGTCTTGCCGTTCAACAAATACCCCTCCGTTGTGGTTGCACCTATGGTACGCTTCCCCGATATCAGCGGATAAATACAATAAGTACGATATTTCAGTGTCTATGTTGTTCATAAATTCAATGCAAAGTTCCTTCAGACATGCATGTATGTCTGAAGGAACAGGCACTTCGTCGACTACAGAAAAAAATCTTTACGCAGTTCATTGGCATTTGAAATTAATAAATGAAGTGTAAGTAGCAACTAGCCACATGATGATGACACCATGCTGCCGAAATAAGTCGTGTCAATAAATACTGGAAATTAAATGTGAGTAAAAACTGAGAAAGTGCTACATAATAAATTTCGTAGTGTTGTCGCAGACTCCAGTGCATTACAGGCAACACTGACAAATTCAAGAAATCAATACTTTTTAATATTTGTAGGAATAATATTCACCGTGATACATAAACAAACATCAGTTGTGTCATCATGACGTAAGGACTTCGGAAAGCAAGATACAGATGTCCCACGCCAAGAGTACTGCGCAATAAGTGTGACGCATTCTCAGAAAAGCGTACGTGTCCTGGATTTTTCCTGTAGACACGGTTTTCTGCGGTGCGGGTACATAGGTTCGTCATAGTATGCAAGTGAAATGGCGCCGCAACTGGAAACGTACTCCAGAGTTGAAGTACGCGCGACATTACGATTCTTGTGGGCAAAACATCTAATTGCACACAGATTCGCCATAAAATTCTGTCGTTATGTGGAGCAAATGCAGCGTCGCGTCTATCCGAAGTGGTACATTGCCAACTATTTGACCAAGGACGCACAGAAGTTGATGATGCTGATCGGAAAAATGGCTCTGAGCACCATGGGACTTAACTTCTGAGGTCATCAGTCCCCTAGAACTTAGAACTACTTAAACCTAACTAACCTAAGGACGTCACACACATCCATACCCGAGGCAGGATTCGAACCTGCGACCGTAGCGGTCGCGCGGTTCCAGACTGTAACGCCTAGAACCGCTCGGCGACCCTGGCCGGCGCTGGTCAGAAAGTAAGGCCACCGACATTGACCACAGGCAGCTATGTCCAGGCAATCGAGGAACTGATTCGCAGCAATCGTGGACTGACTATCGTGGAGACTGCACAGGAGATGTGCATTTCAAAAGGTAGGTCTGATTTCCTTATCCGAGATCGTCTGCAGTATCGGAAGTTCTGCCCACGCTCGGTTCCGCAATCACTGTCACTCGCAGACAAAGGCTCAACGTTTATCACGTCTCTGGACTTCCTTGGTTGGTTGGTTGGTTTGGGGAAGGAGACCAGACAGCGAGGTCATCGGTCTCATCGGATTAGGGAAGGACGGGGAAGGAAGTCGGCCGTGCCCTTTGAAAGGAACCATCCCGGCATTTGCCTGGAGCGATTTAGGGAAATCACGGAAAACCTAAATCAGGATGGCCGGACGCGGGATTGAACCGTCGTCCTCCCGAATGCGGACTTCCTCGAGCGTTACTCTGTGGAGGGCAAGGATTTCGTAACCTGCACGGATGATGAGATATGAGTCCATTATTTCATCACATGGAGCGTCTTTAGAATGGAGACACACCTACTCGCCTCTGCAGAGGTAATGGCTACCGTTTTCTGCGACTATAAAGGAGTTGTACACAAAGAGTTTATGGCAAAGAGCACATCCATTAACGCCGATTTGTTCTGTGCAGCACTGATATCGCTGCGCAACACGATAACGAACAAGAGGCGTGGAAAATTAAGCAAATGCAATCTTCTCTTGCACGACAATGCAACACCCTACACTGCACTCAAAACACAAGCTTTGTTTCAACACATCTGATTGGAGGTTTGGGAGGCTTGGAAGCATCCGCCATACAGTCAACGCCTTGCAGCATGGGATTTGCATCTTTTTCGAGATGCTGGGGGCAAAGAGGTTTCCCAAAGTTCACACAGCGTTCCTCGAGTGACTCCGTGAGCAAGCAGCGGATTTCTAACGTCGAGAAATTCAACGATCGGTAGAACGTTCCGATCTTTGTTTACAGAGACATGATGACTGTTGAAAAGTGGTGTGAAGCATCTGTCACATTTAAGTTAAATGCAGCATTCAAAAAAGTGATTGCTGATAGCGTTAGTTTTCGGTAACAGGTATTTTAAGTTGTGATTAGTAACAGTTATAAATAACGTTTTACCAGTTCACGACCTGTATCACTCCACAATATACCAAAGTGGAAATATTCCTTCTCTTATTTATCGCCGTAGCTACTACACTGTGATCAGTAACAACTAACAGACGCTGGCCAGTAGATCTGCAAACTCCCATATCTGGCCAGATGAACAGCGTCAACGCAACGGAAGAGATGTATTTTCGACTGTAAAGGCGATTAGTTGTTACTTACCTTAGGTTAGCATCCTACCTAAACCAGTTGACAAAATGTTACTTGAAATGATATCGTTAATATTTGCAACAATTATTCTTCCTCAGTAATTACGTGACAAACAAAAGTTACCTGAGAAGTGGATACGCTTATGCACAGAGAAAATTTAATCCCAAGAAAACAATCTGTAGTAAATGCGTTTTACATCTCTTCTTCTTTTGGCTTTAAATTTTTCAGTATTAAAACAAATGTGAAAATATTTGTAGTATGATGTTGAGAATCACAACATGAATTGCCACAGACTACAGTACGAGTTAGTATTTAGGATACGGATTCTAACTACTTTATTATGTTCACAGGTGCCTGATCTATCATACATTTTTTGTCATTCGATAGCCCGCAGCTCGTGGTCGTGCGGTGGCGTTCTCGCTTCCCATGCCCGGGTTCCCGGGTTCGAGTCCCGGCGGGGTCAGGGATTTTCTCTGCCTCGTGATGGCTGGGTGTTGTGTGATGTCCTTAGGTTAGTTCGGTTTAAGTAGTTCTAAGTTCTAGGGGACTGATGACCATAGATGGTAAGTCCCATAGTGCTCAGAGCCATTTGAACCTTTTTTTTTTTTTTTTGTCATTCGATATAGAGATGATTCTAAATATCGCCAGAACTGTTATGCATCGACAGCAGGAGATATAAGGTTCTTAGACCGAAATACGAACGCCTGTCAATAGATAACCCACGGCGTTGAACGTTATAACGCTACTTTTAGTTGTAATTTGTGAGCTTCTGCTGTTCTTGACAACAGTCCAAATAACATGGGACTTCGATGGTTGTATGAATGGCGTAAAACAGATAACACGAAAAGTAGCTGTGACTGAAAACACAGCCATATGCTCATAACTCGTTAATACGAGAACTGTGAATTCTCGGTATCGTATCTTGGGGTTTGTAACAGTTACATTATTTCTTGCCTACCCGTAGAATGTCTATCTCCACCTCATCTCCGCAATCGGAGAGTACTCCTCGCACAACTGTCGTTTCCTCCTTCCGTGTTACGCTCGTAAATCGTGCTCGCGAATAGCGACTGTCGATAAACTTCCGCGTGACATCTGATTTCTCTCATTTTCTCGCCGTGGCCGTTTCGCGTGACGTATGTGCGAGGAAGTAATGCCTTGGAGCGTCCACTCTCGAAGTTTCAATAGCAAACTCTCTGTGATTCACAACCTCTGTCTTGTAGCGCCTGGTTACTGGAGCCGCTCGAGAATTTCCGTTAGACCCTCGCGCTTGCTTACGGAACGGTCCCGTGACGAAACGTGCAGCTCTTCGTTGAATCTTCTCTACCTCATACAAATTGGATCTGCATTTTGCGAATCTGGATTGGCGTCAGCTGCTTGTGATAAATGAAAATTGTGCCGCACTGCCACTCAAACCCGGATTTCCCACTTATCGCGAACAGTCGCATTAACCACTTCGGCTACAGAACCGACCCAAAATTCCATATGTCACGGAGTCTACAGCCTTTACACTCCCACATTTCATGATTTCCGCAGAGGGAGGCACAAATATTTTAACGCTTTTTTATACCGTCAAGGAATGGATACATCATCATTGATGGTTACAATGTCTGTGTTTATGCATTGTGTGTATCTTCACATTACAATGTGTCTGAAGGACATTGTAATGTGAAGTTAAAGACGTTGTATAAACACACATATTGTACCACGATTCTCTACTTCTTCTATTAACCAATTTGGCAAGGGCCCCAGCCGATGAGAAATATAAGAGAATCGGTTTTACAACTGTTTTGTAAGTCATGTCCTCGACAAATGAATTATATATATCCTTAAGATTCCTTCAAAGAATCTCAGCCTGGCACCTGCTTTTCCTGCTGTTCGTTTCATGTGATCATTCCGCTTTGGGTCGCTCCGGATTGGTACTTCTAGCCATCGTATGGTTGTTACGGTTTCAAGAGGTTTATCACTAATAGAGTAATCGAACTGTAATGGATCTCTTCACTTACTTATGTGCGATACTTTACATTTACTTACTTATAGGATCATGTGTTAGTTCGTGCATCATCATAAATCTCAGACAGATTAAAATGGTGCAAGATGTTCGAACTTCTGAGAAATATAGGGTAACCTATAGGGAAAGACGGTTAATATACAGTACAATTGTAGATGAACCAAGAGGGAACAATATGACTGGAAGACCAAGAATGAAGTGCCCGGATTTAAAAGTGTGTAAGGCAGGGGTGTAGTCTTTCCTTTCGCCCCTTCGGTTCAGTCTGTACATCTAAGGAACGATGACAGAAATAAAAGAAAGTCTCAAGAGTGGAATTAAAACGAAGGGTGAAAGGTAACAATGGTAAGATACGCTATCCTCAGCGAAAGTGAAGAAGAATTACAGGATGTGGTGAATGGAATAAACAGTCTAATGCGTACAGGATATGGACTGAGAATAAATCGAAGTAACACGAAAATCATGAGAAGTAGCAGAAATGAGAACAGCGAGAAGCGTAACAGTAGTATTGATGGCTCTGAGCACTATGGGACCTAACATCCATGGTCATCAGTCCCCTAGAACTTAGAACTACTTAAACCTAACTAACCTAAGGACATCACACAACACCCAGTCATCACGAGGCAGAGAAAATCCCTGACCCCGCCGGGAATCGAAGTAGTATTGATGGTCGTAAAGTAGATAAAGTTAAGGAATTTTGTACTTAGGCAGCAAAATAACCAATTACGGACAGAGCAAGGTGGACATCACTGGTCAAAGGGCATTCCTGGCCAAGAGAAGTCTACAAACATCAAACATAGGCCTTAATTTGAGGAAGAAATCTCTGAGCATTTACGTTTGGGGCATAGCATTGTATGGCAGTGAATCCCGCCTGGTTAGCCGAGCGATCTAGCGCACGGGTTTCCAGAGTGGGAAGGAGTGCCTGGTCCCCGGCACAAATCCGCCCGGCGGACTTGTGTCGAGGACCGATAAGCCGGCCAGTCTGTGGATGGTGTTTAGGTGGTTTTCCATCTGCCTCGGCGAATGCGGGCTAGTTCCCCTCATTCCGCCTCAGCTACACTATGTCGGCGACTGCTACGCAAACAAGTTCTCGAAGTACGCGTACACCACCATTACTCTACCACGCAAACATAGGGGTTACATTCGTCTGGTGTAAGACGTTCCCTGGGGGGAGGGGTGGGGAGGGGGCACCGGAGACCGAACCGTACAATAACACTGAAAGAGTGGTTCGGTCTGGGGCGGCGGAGGGTTGAAGCGGACTGTCGTAGTCGTCGTGGGGTTGTGGACCACTGCGGCTGCGGCTGCGGCGGGAACGGAGCCTCTAAGTCGTTTCTAGGCCCCCGGTTAACATACAATACAATGGCAGTGAAACATGGACTGTGAGGAACAGAAGAGAATCGAAGCATTTGAGATATGGTGCTACAGAAGAATATATGATTTAATTGAAGGAGGAGAGAGGAGAAAGGAACAGAAATGGAAATGATTAGTGATATCAGCTGCATCAGGAGTTTGTGAGGCATTAGTGGCGCCGAGTGAAAATGTGTGTGGACTGGGAACCAAACGCGGGATCTCCTGCTTACTAGGCAGTTGCGTTAACCACTGCACCGCCCGGGACACAGTGTTCAACGCAACTGCGCGAACTAAACTCCTGGAAATGGAAAAAAGAACACATTGACACCGGTGTGTCAGACCCACCATACTTGCTCCGGACACTGCGAGAGGGCTGTACAAGCAATGATCACACGCACGGCACAGCGGACACACCAGGAACCGCGGTGTTGGCCGTCGAATGGCGCTAGCTGCGCAGCATTTGTGCACCGCCGCCGTCAGTGTCAGCCAGTTTGCCGTGGCATACGGAGCTCCATCGCAGTCTTTAACACTGGTAGCATGCCGCGACAGCGTGGACGTGAACCGTATGTGCAGTTGACGGACTTTGAGCGAGGACGTATAGTGGGCATGCGGGAGGCCGGGTGGACGTACCGCCGAATTGCTCAACACGTGGGGCGTGAGGTCTCCACAGTACATCGATGTTGTCGCCAGTGGTCGGCGGAAGGTGCACGTGCCCGTCGACCTGGGACCGGACCGCAGCGACGCACGGATCCACGCCAAGACCGTAGGATCCTACGCAGTGCCGTAGGGGACCGCACCGCCACTTCCCAGCAAATTAGGGACACTGTTGCTCCTGGGGTATCGGCGAGGACCATTCGCAACCGTCTCCATGAAGCTGGGCTACGGTCCCGCACACCGTTAGGCCGTCTTCCACTCACGCCCCAACATCGTGCAGCCCGCCTCCAGTGGTGTCGCGACAGGCGTGAATGGAGGGACGAATGGAGACGTGTCGTCTTCAGCGATGAGAGTCGCTTCTGCCTTGGTGCCAATGATGGTCGTATGCGTGTTTGGCGCCGTGCAGGTGAGCGCCACAATCAGGACTGCATACGACCGAGGCACACAGGGCCAACACCCGGCATCATGGTGTGGGGAGCGATCTCCTACACTGGCCGTACACCACTGGTGATCGTCGAGGGGACACTGAATAGTGCACGGTACATCCAAACCGTCATCGAACCCATCGTTCTACCATTCCTAGACCGGCAAGGGAACTTGCTGTTCCAACAGGACAATGCACGTCCGCATGTATCCCGTGCCACCCAACGTGCTCTAGAAGGTGTAAGTCAACTACCCTGGCCAGCAAGATCTCCGGATCTGTCCCCCATTGAGCATGTTTGGGACTGGATGAAGTGTCGTCTCACGCGGTCTGCACGTCCAGCACGAACGCTGGTCCAACTGAGGCGCCAGGTGGAAATGGCATGGCAAGCCGTGTCCACAGGACTACATCCAGCATCTCTACGATCGTCTCCATGGGAGAATAGCAGCCTGCATTGCTGCGAAAGGTGGATATACACTGTACTAGTGCCGACATTGTGCATGCTCTGTTGCCTGTGTCTATGTGCCTGTGGTTCTGTCAGTGTGATCATGTGATGTATCTGACCCCAGGAATGTGTCAATAAAGTTTCCCCTTCCTGGGAAAATGAATTCACGGTGTTCTTATTTCAATTTCCAGGAGTGTAGTTTAGACAAGAAGAGAATAGAAGCTTTCGAAACGTGGTGCTACAGAAGAATGTTGAAGATTAGATGGGTAGATCACATAACTAAGGAGGAGGTATTGAACAGAATTGGAGAGAAGAGAAATTTGTGGCACAATTTTACTAGAAGAAGGGATCGGTTGGTAGGGCATGTTCTGAGGCATCAAGGGATCACCAATTTAGTATTGGAGGGCTGCGTGGAGGGTAAAAATCGTAGAGGAAGACCAAGAGGTGAATACAATAAGCAGGTTGAGAAGGATGTAGGTTGCAGTAGGTACCGGGAGATGAAGAAGCTTGAACAGGATAGAGTAGCATGGAGAGCTGCATCAAACCAGTCTCAGGACTGAAGACAACAACAACAACAACATAGTTGCTCTCTCGTTGTCTTAGGAAAATCTCCTCGGTTGACTTCATACTGGCGTACGGCCTATTGTGCAGTTTGTTGCACCTATACAGTTGGACAGCTGAGCTGAAAGCATTCATTCCGGAAGATGGAACTCTGCCGGGAGGAGGTAGGCATTCGGATCATGTTAAGGAAAGTACATTCAGCTGATAAAGTCAGGATGTCAGGTGCTGGTGCACTTGCTAATGTGACATCTATGTTAGTGGCCACACCTACTCGTCCCTCGAATGTACTCGGATGGCCTTCTAGATTTAGAACAATGAGGTTCAGTTCCTATATTGCGTCCTCTGGCATCTCCCTCGTTTGATCCCAAAGCAGCGCTAAATAGCGAGTCGACCTCACGCATCTTGGACGATATTGCGGCCGCAGCATCCAGGAATACCAAGGAAGACTTCATGAAGCATTCAACCATAAGTCACCACGCTGCCATCAAGGGTACACAGCATATTCTACAGATTAAGAGAACATAAGGTCGGCGACACCGAACAAAACACTGTCCCAAGAATCTAAGTTGCATTGGCGCAAGTGATCATGGAAGTGTGGACTTTAAGAAGGAACAGTGATGGGTGGAATAACTCGCTGCTGACGTGCTGCCCGACGCCCAAGGAATCCAGCAGACTATGGCTGTTGGCTGGGGAAGTATGAGGACGGATCCAGTAGGGAAACAACCACCTGCAAGTTAAATGCACCAAAATAATAGAAAAAACAGGAAACAAATTCTGTCGTGTTTGCATTAGATTAGTAGCTGGATGATTGGCTAAGGATTTTAACGTAGTAATGGAAGTAGTTGTATTTTTAATCTCTTTTTTCAACTAAGAATAAGAAGTAATTAATTAATACATAACTTATTACTATCTAAGGAAATGTGATTGTATGGGCTATTTCAGCTTTTCAGATAACAGGCTGTAATTATGCAGAATAAATAAAATAAAATAAATAAAGATCTCATCTCTTTTGTCACTTTGCCTACTGTGCCACAGACAGGATTTTGCATTCGCATCTGTTGCCACAAGGAGATATATTTCCATCATGAGTGGGGTTCCTAACTATTTGTTTTGGGTAGTTTTCAGAGAATGCATTTAATAAAGTTTGACAGGATGTCTTATAACGTCCAACACTGACAAAAGTGACTACGACAGTCCGCTTCAACCCTCCGCCGCCCCAGACCGAACCACTCTTTCAGTGTTATTGTGCGGTTCGGTCTCCGGTGCCCCCTCCCCACCCCTCCCCCCCAGGGAACGTCTTACACCAGACGAATGTAACCCCTATGTTTGCGTGGTAGAGTAATGGTGGTGTACGCGTACTTCGAGAATTTGTTTGCGTAGCAGTCGCCGACATAGTGTAGCTGAGGCGGAATGAGGGGAACTAGCCCGCATTCGCCGAGGCAGATGGAAAACCACCTAAACACCATCCACAGTTAATTGTTGGATGATTGAAGTCTCCACCGATGATTACAGTATGATTGGGGAAGTTACGTGCAAGTGAACTGAGGTTTTCCCTAAGGTTTTCGGTTACATCAGGAGAAGAGTCTAGTGAGCGATAGAAACAGCCAATTATCGTTCTATGCCCGCCCCTAATACCGAGTCTTACCCAAACAATCCCACATTCAGCTTCAATTTCTACTTCGGTGGATTTGAGTTTCTGGTCTACTGCATCAATGGAAATGCCGTGTGGCTAGGGCCTCCCGTTGGGTAGACCGTTCGCCTGGTGCAAGTCTTTCGAGTTGACGCCACTTCGGCGACTTGCGTGTCGATGGGGATGAAATGATGATGAAAGACACACAACGCCCAGTCATCACGAGGCAGAGAAAATGCCTGGCCCCGCCGGGAATCGAACCCGGGACCCCGTGCGCGGGAAGCGAGAACGCTACCGCAAGACCACGAGATACTGCATCAAATACACTACCTCCATTTCCCATTTGCCTATCCTTTCGGTATAATCTTAAATTGCCGGTCGGGGTGGCCGAGCAGTTCTAGGCGCTACAGTCTGGAACCGCGCGACCGCTACAAATGGCTCTGAGCACTATGGGACTCAACTTCTGAGGTCATTAGTCCCCTAGAACTTAGAACTAGTTAAACCTAACTAACCGGTCTTGCGGTTCCAGACTGCAGCGTCTTTAACCGCAGGGCCACTTCGGCCGGCCGCGCGACCGATACGGTCGCAGGTTCGAAGCCTGCCTCGGGCATGGATGTGTGTGATGTCCTTAGGTTAGTTAGGTTTAAGTAGCTCTAAGTTCTAGGGGACTGATAACCACAGCAGTAAAGTCCCATAGTACTCAGAGCCATAACCTTAAATTGTCCCCAAAAATCTCACTGATGTCAACTTCAGGTTTCAACCAGCTTTCAGTACCTAGTATTATGTCCGCCCCCGGTAGCTGAGTGGTAGCCGGTACGGTAGCTCAACGTGTTCGGTCAGAGGGCTGTTCGCCCTCTGTAATAAAAAACTGTGTAGAGAAATCAGCGATCAATTTGAACGGATGTTTGTGACGTCCGCCCAGACCAAACGCAACGAACAATACCGAACAAAATGAGCCGGCACGAAAAAAAAAGGTGATCAGATCCTAAGGGCCCGGGTTCGATTCCCGGCTGGGTCAGAGATTTTCTCCACTCAGGAACTGGGTGTTGTGTTCCCCTAATCATCATTTCATCCCCATCGACGCGCAAGTCGCAGAAGTGGCGTCTAATCGGAAGACTTGCACCCGGCGAACGGTCTACCCGACGGGAGGCCCCCTAGTCACACGACATTCACATTTTTACCTAGTATTATGTGAGCTTCATTGCTTTCATTGAGCG
Organism: Schistocerca nitens; assembly: GCF_023898315.1. Taxonomy (NCBI): domain Eukaryota; kingdom Metazoa; phylum Arthropoda; class Insecta; order Orthoptera; family Acrididae; genus Schistocerca; species Schistocerca nitens. Next base: position 566,109,371 of record NC_064614.1, on the reverse strand, counting down.
CTTCCAACTCTGCACCTTGTTGCGGATGTTTCGGCAGTTTACCATTAGGATTCTAATACTGCCAACTGTGGAAGGCATTTCTTTCGATCTTACACTGGTACTTCGGTGTTTCCTACAGCTATCGTTATCTGGATTGGATGGAGAGTCGTCTAATCCAAAAAACGAAACCCTTGTGAGCACCCCTCACACAGTCAGCTGCCCGGACATTACCTTCACATCTGCCGATTTCGTCCTGTTGAGAACAACGAATTGAGTTTTGTCTACTACAGAGTCATGAGTGCAGTCAAACATCTAGTGCGATATTAGGTAAGCTCGTGTTTTGTTCACTAAACGACAGAGCGGAACACGGAATCGAATAGTTTCAAAAAGTCAACAGACACGGTATCAACCTCGACGATTGTGTCTACCGCGCGGCGCTCTGGATTTTATGGACGAACAGAGCCACCAGAATATTTTTATCCTCTAAAAAGGTCACGATGCGTTCGCATGAAACATGTTCCACAATTTTACAACAGTTTGGTGTCAGCGATTTAGGCCTATAATTATGAACACCTTTGACGACCCTTCTTGAAGGAGTAAATTACCTTGCTTCGTATCCTTCGCTGCTCCAGCGACTCAACGAATGTTAGCACAGTACGTAGGACTGAGTACCCAGGCTCACACAGCCCCACGGCGGCTATCCTCTGAATCTCGTCTTGCTGACTAATTTGTCGGCTACGTCATCTTCGAGGCATACCGCGCTTTACAGAGACACAGTAACGGTAGTTAGAACTGAAAACAGGACAATGCGGCCGTACTTTACGGCGCGGCAAACCTAGCAGTAAGCATTTCCCCTCGAAATCCATTTTCGTGCCGGAGAAAAGAAATGAGTCACTAGCCTTTCTGCCTATGCAGAGTATTATCAGCCAGCTTGGAATTATTTCGAACCTTTCTTTCACGTACACCTATCTTTGTGCGCACGAGTGTACAGCGCAGAATGGGAGATAGGTGTAACATTCAAACAATTTCCACGCGTTTCAGCTTTTATAATTTAAAAGTAACATACTATGCAACTGTCGTGTTCTTTATTTCTTGACGAAACTGTCAAAACAATTTTGACGTCAGTAAAGCTGTAACGACACTACGAATGATCGTAGGAAGAAGATTCGAGATGAAGAGGAAAACGCATACCGCATTCATTAACCTAGAGGTCTGAAATGTACTGTTAGGAGATCTGAATAAAACTTTACTGTACTGCTGGGATAAAAGATTGATCTTCAGTCTATTCAAAAATCACAGTACAGAAATAGATGTAAACTGAATAGCGAAAGAAACTGGTGCACCTGCCTAATATCGTAAAGGACCCATGCGAGCACGCAGAAGTGCCGCAACTCGACGTGGCATGGACTCGACTAATGTCTGAAGTAGTGCTGGAAGGAACTGGCACCATGAATCCTGCAGGGCTGTCCACAAATCCGTAAGAGTACGAGGGGGTGGAGAACTCTTCCGAGCAGCACGCTGCAAGGCATCCCACACATGCTCAATAATGTACATGTCTGGGGAGTTTGGTGGCCAGCGGAAGTGTTTAAACTCAGTAAAGTGTTCCTGGAGCCATTCTGTAGCAATTCCGGACCTGTGGGTTATCGAATTGTCCTGCGGAATTGCCGAAGTCCGTCGGAATGAACAATGGACATGAATGGATGCCGGTGTTCAGACAGGATGCTTACGTACGTGTCACGTGTCAGAGTCGTATCTAGACGTTTCAGGGGTCCCATATCACTCCAACTGCAAACGCCCCACACCATTACAGAGCCTCCACCAGCTTGAATTGTCTCCTGCTGGCATCCAGGGTCGACGGCTTCATGAGGTCCTCATCGATGATGTTTCGTGGTATAGTTCGCACGCTGACACTTGTTGAAGGCCCAGCACTGAAATCTGCAGCAGTTTGCGGAAGGGATGCACTTCTGTCACGTTGAACGATTCTCTTCAGTCGTCGTTGGTCCCGTTCTTGCAGAATCTTTCTCCGGCCGTTGCGATGTCTGAGATTTGATGTTTTACCGCATTCTTGATATTCACGGTACACTTGTGAAATGGTCAAACGGGAAACTTCCCGCTTCATCGCTACCTCGGCGATGCTGTGTCCCACCGGTCGTGCGCCGACTATAACACCACGTTCAAACTCACTTAAATCTTGATAACCCGCCGTTGTAGCAGCAGTAACTGATCTAACAACTGCGCCAGGCACTTGTCTTATATAGGCGTTGCCGATCGCAGCGCCGTATTCTGCCTGTTTACATATCTCTGTATTTGAATACGCATGCCTATACCAGTTTCTTTGGCGCTTCAGTGGATATGGCACTAAGAAAAACGCTGGAATAAAATGGTTCAAATGGCTCTGAGCACTATGGGACTTAACATCTGAGGTCATCAGTCTCCTAGAACTTAGAACTACTTAAACCTAACTAACCTAAGGACATCACACACATCCATGCCCGAGGCAGGATTCGAACCTGCGACCGCAGCAGCAGCGCGGTTCCGGACTGAGGCGCCTAGAACCGCTCGGCCACAGCGGCCGGAGAACAAAAGCTTCAACAGACATACTACACGAAATAAATAGAGAAAATATTGTTAAAAACTCTCTGCATAAACTCCAATCGTTTTTCACTATAGCTGCGATTATATTACCCAAATCACTTCATTCACGAAGTTTACTAGAGTAAGAGCGAACTAGATGACTAAATTTCAGAGTTTTTAAAATTAGTGGCGGTGAGCACTCTGATATTCTAGGAATAACGACATTAGAAAAAGATGTAATGTAGGAGACATGATGAAATTGTGTTTCAAAATTTAGTGTAGTAGTAGAGGTGATTCTATGAACATTTTTCAACAAAAACACCATGCACTGCCGTATTTGGTGGACGGTAATTAAGGTTCAGTCCAGCTGAATCATTTTTTCCCTCCAACTTATTGGCTTTCGGTTCTTGTTCATGCAGCCATCACAATAGAGGAACGGCAGTGTCTTCGAGGGGATTTTCATCTCAGTAATGACGATACGAATGTAAGGAGAACACAATACTCAGTCCCCGAGGGGAGAAAATCCCCGACCCGGCCGGGAATCGAATCCAGGCCCCTTGCAGTCTACCGCGCTGAGCCTGCAGCCACCGAGGCGGACGTACCGGAATTGGCAGAGTGACTTCACGCTGGCGAGCAGCGCGAAGGGCGTAAATACAGCTCTTCAGCCGCGTCGATGTACGCCGTACGGTATCCTGCCGCCAGTGGCGCTGAGTGCACACAGCGAAAACAATAGCGCAGCATGGAGTGCGATTACGAGCTCCCAGGAATTGCTGATAAGCATCTGCCTTACTGCGAAGCTCGCGGAAGTACCTCTGTTGCTAGCAGCAGCAGTAGCTTCAATATTTTTCCTCAAAGCGTTTCCTAACAGAGAAATACTCAGAAGCGTTGCCTGCAGGAACTCTGTCAAACAATAAACATCGGACCATTGAAACAAGAATAACGCGGATGTCTTAAATTTTTAATTCTGGATAATATACCTTCCGCTTAAAGGGGACCGAGTATGCTACACTACGTGATCAAAAGTATCAGGACACCCCCAAAAACATACGTTTTTCATATTATATGCATTGTGCTGCCACCTACTGCTAGGTACTCCATATCACCGACCTAAGTAGTCATTAGACATCGTGAGAGAGCAGAATGGGGCGCTCCGCGGAACTCACGGACTTCGAAAGTGGTCAGGTGATTGCGTGTCACTTGTGTAATACGTCTGTACGCGAGATTTCCACACTCCTAAACATTCCTTGACCCACTTTTCACAATTTCATAGTGAAGTGGAAAAGTGAAGGGACACGTACAGCACAAAAGTGTACAGGCCGAGCTTGTCTGGCTCAAATGGCTCTCAGCACTATGCGACTTAACTTCTGAGGTCATCAGTCGCCTAGAACTTAGAACCAATTAAACCTAACTAACCTAAGGACATCACACACATCCATGCCCGAGGCAGCATTCGAACTTGCAACCGTAGCGGTCGCTCGGCCCCAGACTGTAGCGCCTAGAACCGCACGGCCACTCCGGCCGGCCCCCAGCTTGTCTGTTGACTGACAGAGACCGCGACAGTTGAAGAGGGTCGTAATGTGTAATACGCAGACATCTATTCAGACCGTCACACAGAAATTCCAAACAGCATCAGGATCCACTGCAAGTACTACGACAGTTAGGCTGAAGGTGAGAAAGCTTGGATTTCACAGTCGTGCAGCTGCTCATAAGCCATACATCATGCTGGTAAATGGCGAACGATGCCTCGCTTGGTGTCATCTCAGTAATGACGATACGAATGTAAGGAGAACACAATATTCAATCCTCGAGGGAGAAAATCCAGGCCCCTTGCAGTCTGCCGCGCTGAGCCCACAGCCACCGAGGCGGATGTACCTGAACAGTGGAAAAACGTTGTGTGGAGTGACGAATCATGGTACACAATGTGGCAATCCGATGGCAGGGTGCGGATATGGCGCATGTCCGGTGAACGTCGTCTGCCAGTGTGTTTAGTGCCAACAGTAAAATTCGGAGGTGGTGGTGTTATGGTGAGGTTGTGTTTCTCATGGAGGGGTCTTGCACCCCTTGTTGTTTTGCGTGGCACGATCACAACACAAGTCTACGTTGATGTTTTAAGCACCTTCTTGCTTCCCACTGTTTAAGAGCAATTTGGGCATGGCGATTGCATCTTTCAACATAATCGAACACCTGTTCCTAATGCACGGTCTGTGGCATAGTGCTTACACGACAATAACATCCCTGCAATGGACTGGCCTGCACAGAGTCCTGACCTGAATCCTATACAAAACCTTTGGGAAGTTTTGGAACGCCCACTTCGTGCCAGGCATCACCGACTGACATCGATACCCGTCCTCAGCGCAGCACACTCTGAAGAATGGGCTGCCATTCCCCAATAAACCTTCCAGCACCTCATTTAACGTATGCCTGTGAGAGTGGAAGCTGTCATCAAGGCTAAGGGTGGGCCAACACCACATTAAATTCCAGCATTACCAATGGAGGGCGCCACGAACTTGTAAGTCATTTTCAGCCAGGTGTCTGGATACTGTTGATCACATAGTGTATTTGTCACGCAGTGAATGTTGAGCATATGAATGTAGGTATAACTAGACAATGAGGATTTGAAAATTTTCTGCTTGTTATGTATTTAGGCGATGCCAGAGTTTGAGACTATCTGACACTCCACTCCTTTTCTCTATCATCAGACATCAGCAAAAACACCCTGTGAGTGCGTTAGCGTCTATAGAATAAATGACTGGGTTTAGGAGTGGACCCTTATTCTATGACAGAGCACAACAATGTTTAGCTGTACACAAACTGTTTTTAATTCAAGATTATTTTCAAAGAACTACACGAATTTACATAGGCTGCAACATGACAATGTTAGGACAGTTGTCAAGATAATGCATTACGTCCTGTTTAATCGAAATGACACTGAACACAACAGTATCAAGGTCTCCACAAAATTATTCTTACTACTTCATCGTGAAGTTGGCCAATATTACGACAAATCATGCTATTACGGTTCTAAAATCGGAAGTGTTTAGGATGGCAATCAAGTGTACGGAAGATGGTTAGTTTTTGTGAGAAGCTGAGCAAAAGATTACTCAAGGTTGCTTCAGTTCACAGTGGACGCAAGCTGGTGACAACAAGTTCACGCCTCTGCTAGCAGTTCTTATCTTAGCTGCGATGAGCTGTCGGCTGCATGGCTGCTCTTATCCTCTGAAAGTCCTACAACGACTAATCAAAATCTTTGCTAATTTTATCAGCAGAAACTGTCCTATGTTTCTCACTGGGCGAGAAAACATGCACTCATCCCTAGTCTTGAAATATGGCGATATACGCCTGCATAGATGGAGCAGCGTGCATATTATAATGCCCTCTCAGTTGTCTCAAGAACAATTAACTATGTGGCTGTTTCGTTTCTCCACTGCTGGAGCGCAGCGACTCTAAAGCTAATATCTAGCTGAATGTCAGCCGAAGTGAATGCATTGTCCACACAAATTTCCTCCTTTGCGTCATACAGAGTGTGATGCGCCCTGTTCTGCACTTGACGCTGGTTCAGAGGAGAGACTCCGAAAATTTTGGTCTTGTGTCTCTCGTAGCAAAACTGCCCCCCACCTGGGTCCTTTCATGCTCCACATCATGGCTTTTTCCAATCAATCGGAGTGTTTTTTTCATCTTGTGGAAACTATCTCTGCAAATCGCAAAGGGCCTACCATCAAACTGAATCGAAATTTCGCCACTTTACTGCTTCCTAGTTCATCTCAGTCAATCGGACATTTTGTGCCCGCTCCAGACTCCTAAAAGTTACATGCGCACGCCACGAGTGTACCACGCGCCTTCCATGTGATCAACTGCGTCACTTGTCTGTCGCCGGCCAGTGTGGCCGAACGGTTCAAGGCGCTTCAGTCTGGAACCGCGCGACCGCTACGGTCCTGCCTCGAATCCTGCCTCGGGCATGGGTGTGTGTGATGTCCTTAGGTTAGTTAGGTTTAAGTAGTTCTAAGTTCTAGGGGACTGATGACCTCAGATGTTAACTCCCATAGTGCTCAGAGCCATATGAACCATTTGAACTTGTCTGTTGGTATCCATCTGGAAATTCCCCAACGCAGTTTTCTAAAGATTCTTTCCATAGCACACAGTGCTGGCCCGCTACCTGTTCTCCTCCATGCGTTGCCTGGCGCGTTTGTTGTCTGCCGCCACGGGTCACCTTAAAAGCGTTACATTGTACTCAGACCGTGATGGTGCAACTCGCATCTGCCCCCAAACTAAAATGATTCCTCCAGCAGCTTTTTTCACTTGTTGCTCATTGAGATGCAGGATTTAGGTTCAGTGTGTTGATATCATCAACTGAGTGTCATCCCTTTGCATTGCACACTGTACATTTTAATAGTGAAATCTGCTCGTTATCGCCAAGGTTTGTCAGGTGACAAATTCACCTTCCTGCCATCATGTATAAAATCTCTCTTGTAAGGTGTAAAATAGACAATCATTTAATCTACCACCCTATCACTGTGTCAAAACAATTATCACTATCATTACTTTGTCAGTATCCAGACGTCCTGGATTTTCTAGAAGTCGAGATGTTTGCTGGTGGGTCAGGTTTCACGAGCGAGTATCTTTTCAACTCATGTCTTACAATCCAGTATCTGATTTCGGAACTTCTGACCATGATATAACCCAGCTGGTATCTTCTTGTGCCTCTCGGCCTTTTCCAAGTGTGCCTCTACCTGCTGCGATGGCTGAACTGCGTATTTGCTATTACTAGCTGAAATTTATGGTGAACTTAAAGATTCTTTCACACATTTGTTTACAAGTCCGCATTTTTTCTGCAATTGTGACTTTCATTCCTTCCTTTACTATACCGTTCCAATCCTGTATGATCATTAGATTTTCACCTATCTTTACACACTGAATTACCCATTCATTTTCTTCATATCTGTACTCTCTCTCTTTCTCTCTCTTCATTTCCTGCTTGTGACGTTAGCATGTATACCTGACCTACAGTAGTCAACGTTCTTTTGATTTCGATTCTGAAGAGAATATTCTTATTACTAAACCGTTGCAGTAGCTCACTCTCTGCCCTGGCTTCCTATTCATAATGAATACATTCAGTTGACCTAAACTTCTTTCCTTTCATTTCGCTTCACTGATTGCTAACGTATCTGTATTATTCCTTTGCATTTCCCTTATCAGATTGTCTAGGTACTCTACCACATTCAACTTCTGTCATTCCACACTCCAACTCATAGAACGTTACCCTTTTGTTGGTGCATCAATCTCTTTCAAGTGGATGCCTGCCACGCACCTTTTCAATTAAAGGCCATATTTTCTATGGATAAGCTTTGCGTGTATACTGTATAATGTAGCACTTTGCTCAGTTAAAACCATCCATTATATCGGCATGTTACATCAGCCCCGAGGTTAAAATCCAGAAGGAGCTTCCTCGAGATCACTTAAGTCATGCAAACAACAACAGCTACAGCAAGAAACACCTGCAGAACTCTCGGCCTGAGAGTAGCCGCCGTACCTGACCTCTCCTTTCGGAAACCCCGCCACCTGGGTATGTAGGTATTGGATTGTGCAGTTGTCATTTAGCCGTCTTTGTTCTGGAGATGGAAAGTCCAGGAATAATTTCCAGAAATGGTGCTTTCCCTGAGGATACCACCAACTGTGATTAACGAGAAACACAGACCACATAACACGTGCTGGGTTGTCTACTATGCTCTGCATCTTGCACAGAACGAGACTTGGTTGCGACTCCGAGCGCAACTCAAGTTGCAAGATTTTGGTCGTCAACAGTGTACCTAGATAATTCTTTCTTTAATTTGCTTTTAATGGTAATTACCATGTACTGAATTAGTTTCTGACGCGACTAATAATAATAGTAATTGTAATAATAACAATAACAATGAAATTCTAACCGACAGGAATAAAGTTAGGAGTAATACCTCTATATACACAGATAATATTGCCCAAATCCGCGAATCAGACGAACCCTAATTGGCATGGCTAGCAAACAGAGAAACATGACAGTAAAAGCGAGACTGCGGATTAGTTTGGGGTGAACAGAGTATTTCGTCATCAGTAAGATGCACAACGAAAAAGCAACTCTTAGTAGTTAATGCTCTGACATTCAAATGAACGATTAGCTTTAAACACCCGTAAAACATTTCAGTGAGCGCAAATTTGCAGTTTTTGTACAAATTCATGTAAGAAAACTTTTACGCCCTTTGTGGTACATCGAAACACATTAAAAGAAAAGAAATGGTGCGTCAGTAGTCATATCGCAGCATTTTAAACAAAAGACGGAGACGTTATTGGGCAGGAGACCAGAAGAGACATTCACAGGAATAGTAGGCGGCGACAGAAGACGAGAAAAACTTCGAATGAGATGGGAAGGTAGCGTCAGGGAATACTCCAAGCAAATACTTTCAGAAAAGTTTTCGTAACGCTTAAACTTACGTTAAATGTTAACATATTCCTCTTTTTCAGAAAAGCTTTTGTTGCTGTTTGTACTCCAGATTTTATATGTTCGTCACTTCTGGCGTCGTCAGTTATTTCAGTATCGAAATAGCATAGTTCTTCTACTACTAGAATTTAAGCGTCTCGTTCTCCATTCTAAATCTGTCAACGTATGACTATATTCGACTACACTACGTAACCCTTTATTTAGCCACGTCCATGTTTATCTGTCTGGAACCGCGCGACCGCTACGGTCGCAGGTTCGAATCCTGCCTCGGGCATGGATGTGTGTGATGTCCTTAGGTTAGTTAGGTTTAAGTAGTTCTAAGTTCTAGGGGACTGGTGACCTCAGATGTTGAGTCCCATCGTGCTCAGAGCCACTTGAACCAAAACTTGAAATGTAACCTCCTGTTGACAGAAATACATTGTCTCATATGGATTACGTGTCTCTATGACACTTGAGTTGCAAAATAAATGCTGGCAGGGAATGCGTCACTTCAGGCAGCAAGTACACAAAAATGTGTTCCGCTGTTAGAGTTGGAAGTAGATGCCGTTGCACATTTTAGTATCTGTTTATATTTAATGAATATCTCCTTAGTTCATTCGCAGTTTTTGTAATCAGTGGTGGCTGTTTGAGCGAAATGTGTCACCTTCGTTTGAGAGGCATTTGTATTGTTTGGGACATTTGATTTTACGAATTCCGCGTACTTCATTTTTGGATAAAATGGTACGTAATTTATGAATTTCTACTGCGTCTCATAGAACACCCCTGCGTAATAACAGAATGTATGAATAAAGCAAAAGCGAAACAAAGCAGAATAAATTTTCTGACTAGCCTGACAATGTCCGAATGAGACTAAAGTTTTTCAACTATACAACAGAATTGCGACAATTTTTCACACCAGTTTCGAAACAGTTCGGGTTTGTTCTTGTCCAGAAATCTGGAATATTCGTTTAACCCGGCGGTACATGCACCAGGGAACAGAACGGCAGTACACACAGCTGGTCTCACAAACCCTTGCAGTTTCTATCTTTCTGAATTTGCATTTAGATGTATATTATGGAGGAAAGCGTTAGTAAATGAAGTAATATGATTGAAAATCAGTTTAGTAAATATATTTAAGGGATAAATTTACTATTTTGGTCAAAAATATTTACAAAAATGGAGGTACATAAAATCTAGCTGAAATCAAAATAATGCATGTATTCAATCAGATATTTTGTTGATATAGTCTTGGCACACAGTAACAGAATGTTCAAGGCAAATGTATTTCTTGCAGTTCTTACAAATATATCTTGTTTTTCTGTTTTTGCTCCTGCAGCCCACACACCGTCCTCGTGAAGTCGCAGTTGATTCCACATCAGAAATTTTCACGCTGCAAAGCTCTCCAATTCTCTCAGTTATCTTCCTTGGCAATATTATTGACATTACTCTTTGCTGAAGATGATCATGCAGAAGTGCAAAAGAAAGCTGCCTCAAAAACTCTCTTCTTCTCAGTCGTTCTTTCTGATGTGAGTTGAAAATAATAGTAGCATTTGTCGCTGCTGTGTTCATGATGCTATAAAAAACAACCACTGGCCATCTTCTTGTGTTTCTAGCTACATTATATGTTGCACTCATTCCGTCTACAATGTCAACTCCACCCTTAGTAAGGTTATAGAAAGTGATAATTTCTGGTTTTTTATCATTCCCTGTATTTTCGTCAATATTTCCATTGTGGTGCGTCGTTGACAGTAGTAATACCACTCTATTTCGTTTCGGCACATAAGAGACTAAGGTGCAATTTTTCTGAAACCCAAACATAGATTACTTTTCTGGGCGGTTTTTAGTGTTAATAAATTCCCTTGGGACTTGTGTCTTGTTCTTCCTCAGGATACCAACGATGGTCATCTTCTTCGTAATCAATGTGTTTGCAAGCTCGTAACTTGTAAAATAATTGTCGTAATTATGTTGCGGCCTGTATTCAGGATAGGTTGGCAAAGTCTCTGAACAAGTTCAACTGATCTGTTGTCCTGACTGTAAGGGCCGTTAGGCTGTTGCCCAACATACACCTCCATGCTGAACCTGTAAAACATTCTGGCATCCACTGCTGCAAAAATCTTAACTCCATACTTGTTTGGCTTATTTGGCATGTACTGTCGGAATCAGCTTCTTCCACGGAATGCTTCTAGTTTTTCATCAGCTGTCACGTATTCAGAAACTGTATAAGCCTTCTGAAAGTTTTCAACAATTAGATTGAACACCTGTCTTATCGCCGCCATGTGATCTGTTTTCTCCCTTTCCATTCTCGTTTGTTTATCGTCGAATCTGAGGCATCGAAGGAGAAAACGAAATCTTTTTATGTCCATTGTGAGATGAAATATTTCTACTCCTGTGCCATCTGTTCGCCACAAATCTTGTAGACTTAGTCGATGGGCACGCATTACACTAGCGTAGTACAATAATCCCAAAAAGGCCTTTATTTCAGCTTTATTAGTTTGTGGTGCATCTCTTTCCCTTGAAAAGTTTCCGTAGATACTTTGAATGTACCTATTAGTGCAGTCAATGAGTATGTGTATAATGTTTTCATCAAAAAACAGTTCCTAGCACTGTAGAAGATTTATAGCACTTTTCGCAGCACCTTTTACACCTCGTAAATGAGTTATGACGTTATGACAACGTGTGCGGGAGTTCTTTGGCGGAGCACGTGAGTTCCATACTGTTCCGTCTTTACCGACAAACACGTCACTGTCAGCACCACAATCACTGTCTTCTGATTCATCACTCGGGGTTTTTTGTTCGGTGCCGGAATCACTTTTTCACTCTGTGTCCTGGATTTCTTCTCAGTCGATTTCTCCATCTTCAGAATCACCAGCGTCACTTCAATCGAGTTCCTAATTCTCTCCTCAAAAAAATGGTTCAAATGGCTCTGAGCACTATGGGACTCAACTGCTGAGGTCATAAGTCCCCTAGAACTTAGACCTACTTAAACCTAACTAACCTAAGGACAACACACACATCCATGCCCGAGGCAGGATTCGAACCTGCGACCGTAGCGGTCGCGCGGTTCCAGACTGTAGCGCCAGAACCGCTCGGCCACCAGCGGCCGGCTAATTCTCTCCTCCTGTGCCTCGTAAGAATAAGCCATGATGCAGTTACAACACTTACAACACACTAAAATAGGGTACAAAGCACAAAAAAATCTGTTCTACCACTAAACTAAGCAGATACTGCAAATATGCGCGCGCGTGAATAACCTTGGCGGATCTAAGAATAAACTGACACCAGTGTACGCGGCTGGCCTGTGAGACCCTAGACCTCTTTGTTGTGAGCTAACCGGAAGTGCTGTTGTTAAAACACCAGAGACACCATACCAAACGACTCCTATTACACTCACATAAAGGTTCTGAGAAGATAGCTTCTTGGAAACAACTTTCAGACATTGCATTAATGTGAAAATATTCTCATTGGTCTGACAGACCACCTGCGTGTACAGACGGGTTAACAGACTAATGTGACGCAAAATCAGAAAGTATTCCCTTTACCGTTCTGGTGACATTTTGTAGCCGCCATATTACAGACAAAAAACGAAATACGAGTATCCCTGACCGCCACGCTCAGACTGCTACAATTCTGCGTCCAGTCTAGGTAGAGATCACTGGCGCTGCATCACTCTACAGTATCCCGGAAATGGTGACGGGCCTATTTGTGCTGGTATCTGCTCTGTACGGTTGCAAGAAGATCGGGCTCCAGACGACCACGTGGCACTTCGAGAGAGAAAACCATTTAGTGCGGCATATAGCCCTGGTGCATCGTACTCCGTCTTCAGCAGCAATCTGAGCAGCAGTTGGCACCAGAACGACACAACGAACTGTTACAAATCGGTTATTTCAAGGACAGCTCCGAGCCAGACGCCCTGTAGCGTGCATTCCACTGACCCCAAATAACCACCATTTGCGGCTTCAGTGGTTTCAAGCGAGAGCTCATTGGAGAGCAGGGTGGAGATCTGTTGTGTTTCCTGGTGAAAGGTCGTTCTGTCTCGGTGCCAGTGATGGACGTGTGTTGGTTAGAAGGAGTCCAATCGAATGCTTGCATCCAACCTGTCTGCGTGTTAGACACACCGGACCTACAACTGGAGTTATGGTCTGGATTGCGACTCTTTGATATCCTAGGCACCTTGACTACAAATTTGTACTTTGATCTCGTGATTCGATCTTTTTGCTGCCGTTCATGAACAACACTCTAGGGGTGTTTTCCAACAGGATACCACTGTTGCAACCCAACCTGCTCTACAGAATGTCGACATGTCGCTTGAAATGCTCGATCACCAGATCTGTCACCAATTGAGCACATGTGGGACATCATCGGACAACACCAGCGTCATCCACAAACAGCATTAACCGTCACTGTATTGATGGACTAAGTGCAACAGGCATGGAACTGCATCCTACAAACTGAAATCCGGCGTCTGTACAACACACTGCATACACGTTTGCATCCTTGCATTCAACATTCTGGAGGTTACATCGGTTATTAATGTACCAGAATATCGAATAGGCAATGGCTTATATCTCGCTTACATTAACCTGTGATCTTGGAACTTAAATGCTTAAATATGTTACCTGTACGAATGTATTCCAGAAATTTCATTACGTTAATTATTTTTTGGTGTTGCAATTGTTTTCCGTCATTTTACGAACATAACATCAAATATCATAGAACATAATTCCCTTAAATCAATAAGTGCCAGAATCTTTTAAATAAGGGAAGGAAAAAATAAAAATTTTAGATGCAGCACGACAGAATAGATGCACCAGCATTATTTCTTTCATAGCCCGGCACTCTAACCACTATGTCATTGTAAAGTCTTGCAAATTGGTTTCAAATTTAAACACCGCGAAGACTTCAACTTCCATTACTTTCTTAAATTATATTTAGTTATAACATATTGTACAAATACCGACGCAAGTTCGAGAGATCCTGAATATTTGCAGCAGCCTGTAGTCACAGGATATACGTAGTAGTTTAAAACCTATCATATATAGCTTCTTCCTCCTCTCAGAACTGATTACGACCAGAAAGTCGATAGACGTGCTCGACGGTCGAAAGTGGGGACCACGAGAAAGACAGGCCGTGACGCGTACGTCACGGCACGTCACACTACAGGTCTGGCGAGTGTCAGCAGCCGTCTCTGGCGGGGAGCGAGTAACTATTTCAGGCGATTTCAATAATTCTTGACTGCTTGTTTAAGTGCATGCAAATTTACGAAATCACACGACAAATTTAAGTCCTTTAGTGGGCGTCTTAAAGATTAAATATTGACTTCCCGTGGGTCCTGCACGGAGCCGAGCGTTCGCGAAGTGTGAGGACAAGCCGACTGATGTGACTTCAGAAGTTCGTTGCAGGGCCCGTGTATCTCGTCGGCCCCGGTACACGTAATAGTGACGTCACGGAGAAGTGTCACCGAAGTGAATCTAACGTCTCCCCTCGCGCACGGCTCCACCTGGTTCTACTGGGGAGCTCACCCCTTACCCCGCAAACCCTCCCCAAACCCGTCCCCTACGATTCAGTTCCCTGGCCTCAGCAGCCCTCGCTCAGTGCATCCTGCGGTGCAGAGGCCACCGCAGAACACTCCTTCTTGGCTACTGGCTACGTGGGTCAGTCAAAAATTAGAAACTGATGTAGAAATGAAACAGTCTGTAGGAGGAGATTTTTACTTTCATGACTTTGGCTTGACATTTCTGGTAAGAGCTGAGAACAGCTGACGGATAAGAAATGTTTAGAATGTAGAATAATAATCTCTGCCAATCATAATAGATTGTGACTTTATTCAATGCACGGCCGGTTTCGGGCTTCTGCCCATCTTGGGGTGGTACTATACAGGGTGAGTCATCTAACGTTACCGCTGGATATATTTCGTAAACCACATCAAATACTGACGAACCGATTCCACAGACCGAACGTGAGGAGAGGGGCTAGTGTAATCGTTTAATACGAACCATACAAAAATGCACGGAAGTATGTTTTTTAACACAAACGTACGTTTTTTAAAATGGAACCACGTTAGTTTTGTTAGCACATCTGAACATTTAAACAAATACGTAATCAGTGCCGTTTGTTGCATTGTAAAATGTTAATTACATCCGGAGATATTGTAACCTAAAGTTGACGCTTGAAACCTCCGACGTTCAGTTGCGTGTTGTAACAAACACGGGCCACGGTCGGCGAGCAGCATCTGCAGGGACATGTTTACGATGACGACCGTGTTTACGAGTGTGGCTGTAGTGCACTGTTGTGGTTTGGTCTAGCTGTCGCAGTGTCCGCATGTAGCACTTGCTGCTATTGTTATTCTGCATTCGCCTCCGCACGCAGACCAACTGTAGTAGACCGTGTTACCAGACGTCTGTGATATTGTAGTGTTGTAGGAACTGTGACCATGGTGTATTCGAACTCTGAAAAGGCGGAGATGATACTCATCTATGGCGAGTGTCGACGAAATGCAGCTGAAGCCTGCAGGGTGTATGCAGAACGGTACCCGGAAAGAGAGCATCCAACGTGCCGCACATTGCAAAACATCTACCGCCAACTGTATGCAACAGGTATGGCCGTAGCACGCAAACGGGTCCGTAACAGGCCCGTCAGAGGAGAAGCGGGTGCAGTTGGTGTGTTAGCTGCTGTTGCCATGAACCCACACATGAGTACACGGGGCATTGCGAGAGCCGGTGGACTGAGTAAAAGTAGTGTCATGCGCATACTGCATCGTCACCGCTTTCACCCGTTTCATGTGTCGCTACATCAGCAATTACATGGTGGTGACTTTAATCATCGCGTGCAATTCTGTCAATGGGCATTAACAGAGAATGCGTTGATGTTCTACCTGTTTACCGATGAAGCGGGTTTCACAAACCACGGGGCAGTGAATCTACGGAACATGCATTACTGGTCCGTGGACAATCCTCGCTGGCTCAGACAGGTAGAGCGACAGCGACCGTGGACTGTTAATGTATGGTGCGGAATCATTGGCGACCACCTCATTGGTCCTCACTTCATTGCAGGGTCCCAAACAGCTGCAATATACATCGCGTTTCTACAGAATGATCTGCCAACGTTGCTCGAAAATGTCCCACTGGAAACGCGTCGACGTATGTGGTATCAGCATGATGGTGCACCTGCACATTCCGCAATTAACACTAGGCTGACCCTTGACAGGATATTCGACGGGCGTTTCATAGGACGTGGAGGACGCATAAATTGGCCAGCCCGTTCTCCTGATCTTACACATCTGGACTTCTTTCTGTGGGGTACGTTAAAGGAGAATGTGTACCGTGATGTGCCTACAACCCCAGAGGATATGAAACAACGTATTGTGGCGGCCTGCGGCGACATTACCCCAGATGTACTGCGGCGTGTACGACATTCATTACGCCAGATATTGCAATTGTGTGCAGCAAATGATGGCCACCACATTGAACATCTATTGGCCTGACATGTCGGGACACACTCTATTCCACTCCGTAATTGAAAACGGAAACCACGTGTGTACGTGTACCTCACCCCTCATGGTAATTTACATGTTCGTCAGTGAAAAAGACCAATAAAAATGTGTTAGCATGTGGACGTAATGTGCTGTTCCAGTCTCTTCTGTACCTAAGGTCCATCGCCGTTCCCTTTGGATCCCTACGTAATTCGGTGCTCTCCGATACACACGATCGAACAGCGGAGGAATGGTACTCAAGCGTCAACTTTAGGTTACAATATCTCCGGATGTAATTAACATTTTACAATGCAACAAACGGCACTGATTACGTATTTGTTTATATGTTCAGATGTGCTAACAAAACTAACGGGGTTCCATTAAAAAAAACGCAGGTTTGTGTTAAAAAACATACTTCCGTGCATTTTTTTATGGTTTGTATTAACCAATTACACTAGCCCCTCTCCTCACGTCCGGTCTGTGGAATCGATTCGTCAGCATTTGATGTGGTTTACGAAATATATCCAGCGGTAATGTTAGGTGACTCACCCTGTATATGTTTCGATGCTCAATATTGAAGATGACTATTTAAATGAAAAACTAATAATATAATTGTGTCTAAATAGATCAAACTGAAACAACTGAAAGTTGCTAAACGACATGTATTGTAAAGCATTGTAAGACTTATACACAGATGGCGGATCCATGTCGTTTCTACATTACATTCATCACATTTTTCACAAAAAAAACTCGATTTTCGAACGTTAACTATGTATTATTCATCATGGTAAATGTCGATACTTCCATGTTGTTATGCCTTTGGTACAGCAGACGTTAATAAATTCAGAAAAAATATGCACTCATAACATCTAATGTGTTTAAATAGGAAACAGAGGTTATGCTCAAATAAGCTAGATCTAAGAAGTTCGAAGATGTTACACTTACAGAAACATAATATATATTACAGATTATGAAAATGAAGTTGTTACATGATTTCGGAACCACACTGCCATTTATAATATCTAGAATGGCTACTTGCAAATTATATAATGTTTTAATTGCCTCCATGCAACTAGTTAAAAATAGTGATTGCAACGTTATGTAATTTTCAAGCAACAATTCTATATGTAATTACAGTGTGGTTCCACAATCATGTAGCAGTTTCATTTTCATAAACTGTAATACCTGTTATGTTTCTGTTTGTTTTACATCTATGACTTCTTAGAGCCAAGGCCTTTGACCCTCATCTATGTTTCACTATGTAAACACGTCAGATGTTGTGAGTATATGTGCTTCTGATGTTATTAAAGTCTACTTTATTAAAGGCATAATATGGGAGTACCAATGTTTACCATGATCGATTTTATATAGTTAACGTGTAAAAAATCGAAATATTTTTGTAAAAAAAAAGTGATGAATGTAATGTGGAAACGACGTGGATACTCAAGCTGTATGTAAGTAAACATGTCGCTCAGTAACTTCCAATTGTTTGAGTTGAATCTGTTTCGTCATAATCACATTATTTTTTTTTTTAACAGTGATCTCCAGAATTGAGCACTGAACATGTAAATGAATGAAATACCACCTCAAGATGGGCGCAAGCCCGAAACCGGTCGTGCATTAAATAGAATCACCTTCGTTAGTGACTGGTAGCGGTTGTTATCCTACATCCTGTAAAGGAACAGTCACGGAGTTCAGCTTCATCCATTATGGACAACTGTTTTGTTTATAACATCAATATTGTATTTGACGATGGCGTATCCGTTTCTCAAATTTCTACAGTGCTTAACAACGTTCGGTGATCCGTTTTTTGATTTCTGAAATGAAAAACCAGCTAATCGTTTTGCAATATGGTGAAAGTTGTATGAACCGCGGAAGTTTTCATAAGTGTGTAGAACAGTCTAAAAACGGTCGAAACTCGGTAATTGACGAGCAAAGTCCTCGCCAGGGAGTTGAAGTTTCAACTCTTTCACTTGAAACCCGCGTTGACGACATAATTCGTGAAGACCGACATGTTACAGTTGAACATATAGCAAAAACAGCTGCGGTAAGTGTTGGTATAGTTCATAACATTATCAGTAAGAAACTCATAAACTTATGCACAGCAAACCAAGTGCAAGGTAGATCCCGTAAGAGTTAACACTGTTACACAAGGAAACAATATTCGAAGTGTGTACAGACTTGAAACAACGCTATGAAACGGAAGGTGACCCCTTTCTACACAAGATTTCAACGTGTGATGAAACTTAGGTTCAGTGTTTTGAACCAGAGTCCACAGTAGAGGAGGAGGAGATCAGTGTTTAACGTCACGTCGACAACGAGATCATTAGAGACGGAGCACAGGCTGGGATTAGGGAAGGATGGGGAAGGAAATCGCCCGTGACCTTTCAAAGGAACCATCCCGGTACATGCCAGCAGCAGTTTAGGGAAATCACGGAAAATCTAAATTAGGATGGTAGGACGCGGGTTTGAACGGTTGTCCTCCAGAATGCGAGCCCAGTGCGCTAACCACTGGGCCACCTCGCTCTGTAGTCCACAACAGACAAAGCATGGAATGGAAGCTCACCAACTCACCTGTCCGACAGAAATTCAGAATGCAAGCACAGCAGAAATAGTAATGTTGGCCGTCTTATGGAATTCCAAAGGTGTCCCCTTGCGTTATTATTCTTAATCTGAGCGTATAATTAACTTCACCTATTACTCAGACGTTCCGATGAACATAGTAAAGCCAGCTATGATAGGAAAACGTCGCAGATCTCAGAGAAAAGTCTTGATGTTTCTATATGACAGTGCTCGTTCTCCCACCGCCCGGCTGACCCAAAAACCATTGAAAAATGGTTTGGGAGATACTACCCCATCTTCCCTACAGTCTAGAAGTGGCTCCTTCGGATTTTCATTTTTTGGTCCACACATTGAGGTATTTCGCGGAGAAAAGTTCAGCGACAACGAATTTGTGGGAAAGTGGTTCAAACAACAGGCATTAAATATATTAGTTCGTCGTGGGGATAAGCATGTCAGTATTGATTTGAATTATGTTGAGAAGCAGAAAAGTTTCATCTTCTAAAAATATACAGTTTTTCCACGTCACTTTGTTTTTTAATTATTGACTGTCCCTCGTAGATTATGGTAGGGTTAGGCACATGAGCTGTTATGATAAGTAGTGTTCATCTCGAATTCTCTTCGTTAACCAGCGCAAGGAAAACAATGTAAATAGTAATGGCAGATATTTTGTAGATGATGCAACTACTTACAATGAAGTGAATGTCTGAAGAAACAGCACAAACACTTCGTCATTCGTGCAAGTAACTATGTGTTCATCACAAGTCTGTGTGCTCATTGCCGAGTGTAGTGACCCCATGAACCAAACGTCTCCATCCAGGCGGTTGCCAGCTTCTCTTCGAGCCTGCGAAGAGGTGGACCGATAATTTTCTTCATTTGATCTATTCACATGCTCGTTGCTCTCCCCCTTGGTCTCGTGGCCTCTATCTTTCCTTCCATTATTATTTTCTTGAGATTTCCTCCATCCCTTCTCACAATATGGCCAGACAACTGGAGAATATTTTGGTTGAAACACAAAGAAAAGCGCCTGAAGATCTTGAGTTGCTCAGTAATTGACATATTTGTTTTTCTTTAGATCCATTTTATGCGCAGTCTCTGGCCTTAAGGGTACATGTTTAGCAATCACAAAAAAGACGGAAAACACAAGTGTTTCAACAAGCCAGATGTGCTGGTTGTTATCGGTCTGCTCTGCCAGGTCTTCTTCATAGCCACTCGTCCCAGCATGATCTATCTTCTTATCTTCACAACTTCCCGTCTGACAAAAAGTTGGCCCAAGATAGATGGAACAATGCACGACTTACAATTCCTTTAATCGACGTGCCAATTGGACCTGTGCCCCTAGATCAGTTACATGTGTTTGGACTCGCTAAGATTGATGCTAATCCATATGATACACTAATGACCTTTACTTTTGTTAGTAACTCAGCAAGCTCATTTTCGCCGCTGGCTAAAAGCACGGCGACATCAGGAAATCTGAGGTCCTCAATAATTGTTCCACCAGTTGAGATTCCTTTAGTCCAACCTTTAGTCCAACCATCAAGAGCATTCCTAATGGAAAGGTAAGACTACATGCTTCACAAAATGAAGAAAACATGTGACTACGGTATCGTATTATATGATTATCTTTTATTCTCACAGTGACCATCATACTCCCTCTTTATCTCTGGATAAATGTTTGTAAATCCTGTCATTTTGTTTCATTTGTCTCTTTCATTTGACTTTATATGTTCCTGGCATATTACTGTGCAGTGCATAGTAGAAGCACGATTTGAAGGTAGGTGCACGAATTATCAGATTTCAAAGTGGCGTAGATATTCAACTTGTTTTGAATGTTCATAAGTGTATCTTATGTGTACAATACTAATGCGCCTTAATTGTAGAAATACCTAGGAGGAAGATATCATAGGGATATAAAAGGAAATGATCACATGGGCTCAGTTGTAGGTAAGGGAGGCGGCAGGTTTCGGTTCACTGGTAGGGTACTGGGAAAGTGCAGTCAGCTAACAAAGAAGATCGCTCACAAAAGACTCGTGCGAGCGACCTATCCTAGAATACTGCTAAGTGTGTGGAACGGGAGAAAACTCTTGATACATCTTACAGTGGGAAGTACCCCATACCTTGCACTTCACAGTAGTGTCCCGAGTACAGATGAAGATGTAGATTCAGAAGACATAAAAGAAATCAAGGAGGCATTTGGAAAAGGGAAACAGAAGGAAGAAGAAACAAAAACTTCGAAGGTTTGCCGATAGGACTGCAATTCTGTTAGACACGGCACATGATTTGGACCATCAGCTGAGGGGAATGAATAGTGCTTTGAAAAGGGCTTTTGAGATTAACCAAAATAAAAGTAAAGCAAAGGCAAAGGAGTGTAGCCGAATTACATCATGTTATGGTGAGGAGATTAGATCAGAAAATGAGACACTGAAAGTACAACAGTTCCTTTAAAAATGGTTCAAATGGCTCTGAGCACTATGGGACTTAACATCTGATGTCATCAGTCCCCTAGAATTTACAACTACTTAAACCTAACTAACCTAAGGACATCACACACATCCATGCCCGAGGCAAGATTCGAACAGTTCCTTTATTTTGGCAGCAAAATAAATGACGATGTACGAAGCAGAGAGGATATAAAAGGCAGACAGCCAATAGCAAAACATGCTTTTCTAAAAAAAGATAAATGTACTGTAATTGACAAAACATACGACACTGATGAAATATTCTACAATAGTTTTTTACTTTACAAAAAGTATTTCGACTGTTACGCCATCTTCAAGTACAAAGATAAAAGTGTGTGGCTGCGAAACTTTTGTGGAAACAAATATTTCAAACTGTTATATCTCTAGAGTATCTCATTTGAATCATTCCATGTAGGCTTTCACGGCCGGCGTCTTCATCAGTAAACACTTCCAAAGATGATCAAACATTAACAATTGTCATCTTTGGGAACCAACGGAAATATTTTGATCCACTACGTTAAAATCTTTGTTCCCACAATAATTTCGCAGCCACACATATTTATTTTTGTTCCTGCCAATGACGTAAGAGCCGGAAACCGGTTTGAAAAATAATATATACTGCACCAGTGTCACATTTTTTTCACTCATAATGTACAAAATATTCTACCAAGAACCAGCGGAAAGGGCAGTTAATTTAAAGAGAAATTTATTAACATCGAATATAAGATTAAGTGTTAGGTTTTTACTGAAACTTTTTTTTTTTTTTAGCATATCCTTGAAGAGAAGGGAAATGTGGACGATAAACGCTGCAGACAAGGACAGAATAGAAGGTTTCGAAATGTAGCGCTACAGAAGAATGCTGAAGTTTGTGTGGGTAGATCGGATAGTCAACGAACAGATACTGAACTGAATTTGGAGAAAATAGCTTTGCGGCGAAAGTTGATTAAAAGGAGGGATATCTGTATAGGAGACATCCTGAGGCAGTAAGGAGCAGCTAATTTGGAACTGGACGGAAGTGTAACGGATGAAGACGAAGAAACAAATCAAGGCTCAAATACAGTTAGCAAGCTCAAATGGATGTAGCTTGCAATAGTTATGTAAATACGAAAATATTTGCAGAAGATAAACTTTTTCGGAGAGATGCATCAAACCCGTCTTCAGACTGGTGATGACGACGACTTTGCCTTCGTCAGAGTGCCTTGTCTGTAAAGTTACTTTGAATAGTAATTACTTTCGGATTAGAAGTTGCCGGCCGATGTGGCCGAGCGGTTCTAGGCGCTTCAGTCTGGAACCGCGCGATCGCTACGGTCGCAGGCTCGAATCCTGCTTCGGGCATGACTGTGTGTGATGCCCTTAGGTTAGTTAGGTTTAAGTAGTTCTAAGTTCTGGGGGACTGATGACCTCAGATGTTATGTCCCATAGTGCTCAGAGCCATTTGAACCATTTTTGATTATAAGTTATAAGGAAGTAGAAAAATAATATTTTATCCCTAACGGACTTCTGAGATACGGTGACTATTGAGCCAAAATGGGCAAAATAAACAAACTTTGTTTCGTATTGTCACGCCCATAGGCTGGCCAATAACACGATATCGATTCCCATCTCTCTTAAGAGTAACACATGTATTAAATATTGCGATTTTTTTAGAGTTGTTCCACTTTTACACATTTTTGTCCCCATTCATAGATTTACCTGTCGTAAAGGGTGACAGTTATTTTACTACTTTTTAGCAAAGTATTCGTTAGAAGTGATGTACGAAAGAAGAAGTGTTGCTATGATGTAAATGCTTATTTACAATACAGAGTTTTGCGATACGAACGTCAAATGCTATTTGATTAATAGCTTTTCACACGTTCTTCTTAAGTGACTATTTCGCGATGGTATTTTCATGTTCCTCACGCCTTTTTTTTTCCTACCATATTTTCAAGTTCGTATCACCCACCTCATTCTAATTACTAGCTATTTTTCAAGGAAAATTTTTAAAAAATTAACCACAGTCATCGAGGGATTGTCGATCCGATAATGTAAGGAATTAAGGGCGGGGGGGGGACGGGGGAGGGGGAGGGGTAACATTGTAGAGAGATACGAAGACTTGAATACAGCAAGTTAGGTTCAGATGAATGTAGACTGTGGTAGTCACGCAGAGATGAAGAGTCTTACGTGGGACAGAATAGTATGAAGACCTGCATCAAACCAGGCCTCGGCCTTAAACCCGCAAAAACAACAACGATAAATTCCAATAAAGTACACAAATTGGAGAGTGAAGAGGCACCAATGCAGTAACGACAGGGATTGAATCAGTTGTGGAACGTGATTCGAAATACGCAAGCTAGGGACTCATTTTTCCGAATGTGTCATTCTGCTGCTGGCGTCTGAGCAGAACTTCCTAATCCCTGCGTCAACTATTAGTTAATACGCATATTTTTATTTCCAAAACTTTTTTTTAATTTCGAATATGCAGATGGAGTACAAATGAAACAAGTAAAGAAAATACTACTTAGAGTGGACCCCGGGAACAAAATTCATCATTCTGGTAGCGGCTGTCAATGAACCACGAAAAGAAATGATTTATTTTCGGAGTTACGAATAGTTCGGTACAGTACGAAATGAACCACTTCGTTGGCGGCAACAGCGTTTGAGTCGTTACTATCCGCCTCGGTAGCTGCGCGGTCAGATCGGCGGACTACTAAGCGAATGGGCCGAGTTCGATGCCTGCCCGGCTCGGAGATTTTCTCCGCTCGGGGACGAGATGTTGTGTTGTCCTTACGTTGATATCCTCGTAACAGACATTCCGCTACTAAGATAGCTGAATGGGCCAATAAAAGAATAAAAAAAAAACAACGCTGTGCCTATCCTTGCGCGACTCCCGGCCAGCCCATACTTCCGTAAGTCGTTCCCGCGTCACAACCTGCACTAGTACACACAGGGGAGGAAATTTTAGTTGATAATCGGTGCCTGGTGTCGGCTGATAAATACGATACTGCAGTCCCTATATTGTTGCATGTCCGAAGGAATATTGCATCATTCTTCTTAACAACGCACGCACTGCAATATCGCATCGTATCGCACGCCAGGAAAGCTCGAAAGACAGCGACCTACTTACGACGTGATTACTACCGCATTCATCTCCCAAAGGAACCCACGATCTTCTCCGTGATAATTCCAAGAGCAAATAGAGGACAGCAGAGCAAGCTGACCCATGTTCTATCTCCGCAGTTGGCTTAGCGCCAGATCTCTCCGAAAGAACCCCACACGAAGTGAGAGAAACGTAATCTCGATGAGCTGTATTACGGTTAGTTTTGTGCGCCGTCGATCGTGCTAAATGGGCTCATCCGCAGTTCTCTTTCCAGGTAAGTGCGTTATATGACCACTACGATACCTGCCATGTCTTACTTTCTGTACTAATAGTGTACAGATGATGTATAGATACCGGTTTTTCAGCCTAACCACGAAGTTTCGCAAGAAGTTGCGTTCGTAATTTACTGTACCACAAGAATGGTTTGATTTTCTCGTAGCCTTGAAGTTGTAATGTTATGTGTGCCTCACTGTTGTTTTTCTTTAACTAATTTGTGCCTGATTTTATTCTGAGAAGCTCAGTAATGTATGTAAATACCGTAAATGTAAATGTGATTCAAAAAGTACTTGAAGTGAAGTGAAGCGCAGATGGACAGCAAGAAACTCTTTAGCGCGCAAAAAAAAGATAATTGATTTATTAAAAAAAGAGAACGTGTTGCTAGGCCGTCGCTCAGAACGTATTGTTACATTTAATGGTTCAAATGGCTCTGAGCACTATGGGACTCAACTGCTGAGGTCATTAGTCCCCTAGAACTTAGAACTAGTTAAACCTAACTAACCTAAGGACATCACACACATCCATGCCCGAGGCAGGATTCGAACCTGCGACCGTAGCGGTCTCGCGGTTCCAGACTGCAGCGCCAGAACCGCGCGGCCACTTCGGCCGGCTGTTACATTTAATGAAAATTGATATTTTAGTGATAAAACCGAGTAAAGTACGTGTAAGAGTTGCCAAACATTTATGTATACAAATTTTCTGGAAGTGAAGAATAGAAATATCTTGTTTTTGGAAAAGGAGGTAAACTTCATTGTCGTTGACGTCTATCAATCGACAGAATTGTAAGTATACCAAGTTCACTAAAATACATGAAAAGAAATGCATTCTCTATAGTTTTCATTCAATAAGTAACAACCTCTCATAATCTCTTAATTACAGTGATTGAATTATGCTCTTGTACAATAGTATGGTGCTGAACTCCACTGACCAATTTTGATGTAGCAGGACGTGTAGTTTGAAGGAAGTTTGTGTGCTAAGGAATCTCCTTTTCTCACGAAAAGCAGATTGCTGTTTGATCTCATTGACTTACAACAGTGACCCCTTAGGTATGAAAAGCTACGAAAACTTGGGCTCAGAGCTATCCGCAATACAGCCAAGTAACTAACAGAGTCACATTTTAAACCTTAAAGAACAATAAATTCCTCCAAATTGCAACACGTCACCAACTGGTGCAGAAGCTGATCATTCAAGGAGGCAATAATCAAAATTCAGGTAACAGTTACGACTTAAAGTAAAAATCTCAATCAAAAATCAATCTCTCTCTCTCTCTCTCTCTTTCTCTCCAAACACATATATAAATATTCGTATTATAAAAAAAGTCATTTTATAAACTATTGACAGGTTTCAGACGAAATATGTATTAACCTGCCTCCACGTTAGTTAGATCGAAATCAGAGTTTGGAATGACAATAGCAATTAATATAGAATTTGTTATGTCTAGCGGTTATTCATTATTACGTTTCATTTTAGGCTCTACTGCGAATGCTGAAGTCTCTTGAATGTTACTTTTGTCGATACAGAAGCCGCTCGATTACGGGCTTAGATATACCTATTTGTGGACAAGATTCTTATGACACTGCGTATTCTTTATATATTGTTTGTAAATGAACTTTTTATGGGTTATTATCCACTTCTCTGTTGTCCGTTGACTTTCCCGGACTCGAGCTGTTTTCCTCAACGAACATTTCCCTTGTTTTTCATCTCAGTGAGCCTCCCTGTGAAATCACGTGTTCGGCTGTTGCGGCAGCGGAATTTTTCCCTGTTATGATGGAAAATGATTGGTCTGTCAGCAGGAATACGTGGTCTGTTCCTAGTCTCCGTCGTAATGCTGCTCCGGTTGTCTTTTAAATTGTCTTCCGGAAGGAGATCATTTAAGAAAAATGATAACTACTGCGAATATTACGAACGCGCACTTGAAAGATGGCTTCGATTCACCAACGAATTTTAGTTATAATTTTAGGATTCCGACATCTCATTCGAGTTTCTTGCTCCTTACAACTTGAGATTTGCCATATACAGCGAAATAAGTGTAGCATCCAGCAATGTTTAACTAGAGAGTAAGGAATAAGATGTATGTGTACCATGGACTGAAATTAGTGATGCTATGTTCGTGTGTATAACCATATTAACAACGGCGTGATTAAGAAAACCGTGCAAACGTAACTGTCTGATTAATATTTTTGTTTATTGCCGCTACACACGTTCCGCTTTTTGTACCAAGGAACATCATTTCGTTACGGTGCAAGCCGTAATAACATGTGCCTATGTCAATATTACAAACACGTTTAAAGCGGTTCTGCCACTCTGTGCCGGTCACTTATGTAACTGTCGAGGCTCTGAGCACTATGGGACTCAACTGCTGAGGTCATTAGTCCCCTAGAACTTAGAACTACTTAAACCTAACTAACCTAAGGACATCACACACATCCATGCCCGAGGCAGGATTCGAACCTGCGTCCGTAGCGGTCTCGCGGTTCCAGACTGCAGCGCCAGAACCGCGCGGCCACTTCGGCCGGCCCTATGTAACTGTCCATGAAGCTATTACCATAAGATTGTGGCAAACGAATTTCGTTCCATGTTAACCTTACAGAAGAAACGGGCAGTTCCAGATATTGTCATATGTCAAGAAACGGAACCGTCAGGTATATATAATTAGTTTAACTCTTCAGGTCAATGGATCAACGGTCATTTTAAGTCAGCGCATACCACTCCTTTTTACGATACGATAGGACTGGGCAATGGGTAACGTAGAAACGTTATATTGCTGTTTTTAGCTTCATGCCATCCGCTGTTTGTTATTCAGGCGTAACTCATTATTAAAACTGAACTCGAGAAGAGAATAAATGTTCGGCGAAACTTTTGCCAGTAAGCTCTTTGTCTAAAAACCTGTCTGTAAGTGCTCTATGGATGGCCACTATGAACATATCTATGCTACATGTTTCTTAGCAATGAGTTATTTTTCATGTTAATGGCTTCTTCTGCCACTTCTTGGCAATTTCATATTTAAGGAAGATAGTGCGCAAATTGCGTTCCGTTCCTCTAATATTTGTTTATTACAGTCCGTTTATTGGCATTTTAGGCAACCATCAGGCAATTTCTGGCAGGCGCACGTAAATGGTACTAGTGATGAGCACACGACTTGAAATTTTCTTCCTAACGCCACGCCAAACATTTTGTGCGCTGGCAGTATCTGTAATTATCAAGGTTTCCTTTCTTGTACCGTAGCGTCCTCTTGCGGACGCTACTCAGCTGTTACGTGTTGATGGCCTAGTAAGCCGAAAACCAATTTGTACAAATATTAGAGGAACAAAATAGAATTTGATTTTTTTTCAGCATTAAAAACAATCATGTCTTTCTTTTTGGGGGTGAACACTTAGAATATTATACTGTAAGATATTAATGAATGAATACGAGATTTCTTTTTACACATTTATTTTTAATGTCTGCTTTTATACTTGACCGAAAGTCCTTGAGTTTTTTTCTTCTGAGAAGCTCTGGATTATGTGAATTCCAGTTCGAGTTTTAAACACGCACAATTACAATTCTCTAAACCTCTTATTACTTACTGATGTAGCTTGATGCATGATTGAGTGGGAGAAGAGGGGATATGGAGGTCAGATCTTTATCAAAACAGAATTGAGTGCAGTGTGTTGTATACAACTTAAGTAACAGGCCGCTTTCAACAATCGTGAAGGTTCAAAAAATCTTGATTTTCCTGACGCGGACCTGCAGTATCACTCTCGTTGCTACTTACAGCTACTGTTTGTCAGACATACTTCTGAAACCACTATAGCGTTCACAGCAGACAGTACTTCCCTTTGTTCCACGTTTGAGGTTTCTTCTTGTTCCAATCACGTGTGTAGCGCAATAAGAATGGCGCTTATATGCCTCTGTTCGCTGTAATCAGTCTAAAGTTGTCGTGGTCACTACGAGAGCGATACACAGAGACTGTAGTGCACAGCTCGAGTCATTTATTACCGTTTCTTCGCGGGGCAATTGGTGTATATCTCCAGACATCTGCCAGTTCAGGTTGTTCAGCATCCCAGCGACTACCTCCTGTCGGGTGAATATATCTCTGACAATTTGTGCTGCTCTTATTTGTATATGTTTTAATTTCCTATTACTCCTATCTGCTATGGGACACACATACTTAATCTTCAGTCAAAATTGTGTGATTGCGTCAAGCAAGCAAAAACAGTTATTTCTGTTTTACGATTACCAGCTTCAATTCTTTGGTATGTTCCTATCCCGTCAAGCATTTGGGGGCTGTTGCCTGTGGCAAAGTCCATGTAGTGCTTCGTAATTTACGTAACAGGGAAAAAGAATCAATATTTCCCAATGTAACTGGCACATACGAGTTCAAATAATTCTACACAACGCTCCCATAACGCTATAAATAATCACGGTGCGCATTCTGATGATGAGTTGCTAGGCGATTTGAAAACGGAGCCTCAGCAGTTTTGTAAAATAACAATTATATTTTTCCAAAAGACATCTGAATGCAGTTATTTATGAAAAGCTTTATTCATCGCGGCGGCTGTTAACAATCAACATCTACACGATTTGCCTACAATCCACAGTTCAGTGCTTGACAGAGTGTGCATCCACCCACTTTCAGATAATTTGTCTACCGTTCCACTCACCAACAGCGCGCGGGAAAAGCGAACATTTAAATCTTTCCGTGCGAGCTCTGATCTCTCTCATTTCATTACAACTATAATTTCTTCCATGTTGGTGGCGGTCAATCAAATATTTTCGCTTTCGGCGAAGAAAGTTAGTGATCGTAATTTCGTGAAAAAATCTCGCCGCAACAAAAACGCCGTTGTTTTAATAACTGCCAGCCCAACTCGCGGATAAATCCGTGGCACTCTTTCCCCTATTTTGCGATAATACAAAACGAGCTGCCCTTGTTTAAACTACTTCGATGTCCTCCGTCAATCGTATCTGGTAAGGATCTAATATCGCGGAGCAATACTCCGGAAAAGGTTTTGCAAACTTAGTGCAGTCTCTTAAGTAGATTTGTAGCATCTTGTAAGTGTTCTGCCAATATAAGGTAATCTTTGGTTCGCTTTGCTCCCAACATTTTCTATGTGATTATTCCAATTTTAAGTTGTTCGTAATTGTAATCTCTGGGTATGTAGTTGGATTTGCGGCCTTTAGATACGTGTGGTATATCGTGTAACCGGAATTAACAGATTGTTTTTTGGACGCATGTGGATGGTTTAAAGTGAGTTCACAGCACGCAGATATCTTGTCTGAATTATTTTGCAAATGGTTTTGACCTTTGGATGATTTTACTAGACGGAAAACGACAGCATTATCTACAAAGAATGTAAGATTTCCTGTCAGAGAGGTCACAGTTCGTAGTAATTGACGGAAAGTCATCGAGTAAAACAGAAATGATTTCTGGCGTTCCCCAAGGTAGTGTTATAGGCCCTTTGCTGTTCCTTATCTATATAAACGATTTGGGAGACAATCTGAGCAGCCGTCTTCGGTTGTTTACAGATGACGCTGTCGTTTATCGACTAATAAAGTCATCAGAAGATCAAAACAAACTGCAAAACGATTTAGAAAAGATATATGAATGGGGCGAAAAGTGGCAGTTGACCCTAAATACCGAATAGTGTGAGGTCATCCACATGAGTGCTAAAATGAACTCGTTAAACTTCGGTTACACGATAAATCAGTCTAATCTAAATCCCGTAAATTTAACTAAATACCTAGGTATTACAATTACGAACAACTTAAATTGGAAGAAACACACAGAAAATGTTGTGGGGAAGGCTAACCAAAGACTGCGTTTTATTGACTCGACACTTAGAAAATGTAAAAGACCTAGTAAGGAGACTGCCTACACTACGCTTTTCCGTCCTCTTTTAGAATACTACTGCGCGGTGTGGGATCCTTACCAGATAGAACAGACGGAGTACATCGAAAAAGTTCAAAGAAAGGCAGCACGTTTTGTATTATCGCGAAATATGGGAGAGAGTGTCACAGAAATGATACAGGATTTGGGCTGGACATCATTAAAAGAAAGGCGTTTTTCGTTGCGACGGAATCTTTTCACGAAATTCCAATCACCAACTTCGAATGCGAAAATATTTTGTTGACACCGACTTACATAGGGAGGTACGACCACCACGATAAAATAAGGGAACTAAGAACTCGTACAGAAAGATATAGGTGTTCATTCTTTCCGCGCTCTATACGAGATTGGAATAATATAGAATTGTGAAGGTGGTTCGATGAACCCTCTGACAGGCACTTAAATGTGATTTGCAGAGTACCCATGTAGATGTAGATGCAGAAGAAGGCTGCTCAGATTGTTCCCTAAATCGTTTATACAGATTAACAACAGCAGATTAGCAATAGGTTTCCTTGGGGGAATCTAGATATCACTTACTCATAATGGATAAAAGTTTTAATTAGAACTGCTTTCCATTGCAAAAATTTTGGCATTGTAATTCTTGTCGAACAACTCCAGCCGTTATTATAAAGTAAAACACCACGGAAAAGTCCACGGCTCCTCTAGCTACCGGGGAGATTGTGAAGTTCGGACCGGGGATGGTGGACCTTTGCTCGACATATTCTGGGCGCTGACTGTGCGCAAATTTCACTGGTCGCAGTTAACAGGACGCGGGAGCTGCGGTACGTGCCTAGCTAGGGAAGCCTGTGTTCTCTCCCCCTCCCCCTGTCCTACTGGGCACCGCGCCGCGTTATTGATTCGACTAGCGGGGAGGGGGTTGTCCGCCGCCCGTGGGGTACGTCCCACGTATCCAGCGTCGCTCGTATTTACTGCACACAGGAGCTGCTCTCGCCTTGATGCTGTATACTGCACGCACAACGGAACTTGGCACTTGCTGGGAGCGTAAGCTCCAGACTGCCGCCTCGCACATTGATTGCTACTGGGTGTGGAGAGGTGTGAGGGGAAAATTACCTGTCCGCCCGTCGCAGGGCAAGCAGCACACAGGGAGCGACTTCGCACTCACAATGCCTGCTAGAATGATACAATAGCTACGGCACTCTATATTGTTCCCTTACTAATGTTAGCTTATGTTAGCAACGGGCAGAAACAAACCGTACGGGCGCGAAGTCAACCGCCTTCAATCGGTTCCCCTGTTCCTAGACAAGTGCCAATATGCGCAGCGCGTGCAGTATTGTAGCAACACCGACTCGAAGGAAGGCCTCGGCGCTTTTTGGTGACGTTACGTCAGCTAGGCACGGCGAACGCCAGGTCTGTTGCAGGCAGAAACGCCTGGGCGTGCTTATCACTATAAATCTCTTATTTTTGGACAAAATGTTTGGTATTGTTTTGGATTCTGCAGATTTATTTAGATGAAAGATTTTCTTACTATCGTAAAGCTACAAATGAAGATCATAGTTCTGTATTACTGAATCCTGTCGAAACAAACGTAGATAAATATGAGAAGATGCTTTGCCCCATTGCAAGCTTCGGAAATTTTACATTCAAGTAACTGTATTTACTTGATCCATTTTATTATCGAACCTTACCCCAACCCCCTTACAGTTAAATCGTTTCTTTTATTTATTTATTTATTTTCGTTTGACATCGTCACTGGAAATGTGAACTAATTTACATGTGTAAATGTCCAACTGTTGCCAGTCATCAGATTACAGTCGTTTTCAACGAAAGGAATTCTAAACAGGAAACAAAATAGCTTTATACATCGAAAATACTGCTGAGCTTAAACTTTTTTAAACATGCACATTAGAAAAGATAAATATTCCCCTCTTGCAACTGAAAGGAGAAACTTTATAAGATTTTTTTTTTTTTTGGTCATCAGTCTACTGACTGGTTTGATGCGGCCCGCCACGAATTCCTTTCCTGTGCTAACCTCTTCATCTCAGAGTAGCACTTGCAACCTACGTCCTCAATTATTTGCTTGACGTATTCCAATATTTGTCTTCCTCTACAGTTTTTGCCCTCTACAGCTCCCTCTAGTACTATGGAAGTCATTCCCTCATGTCTTAGCAGATGTCCTATCATCCTGTCCCTTCTCCTTATCAGTGTTTTCCACATATTCCTTTCCTCTCCGATTCTGCATAGAACCTCCTCATTCCTTACCTTATCAGTCCACCTAATTTTCAACATTCGTCTATAGCACCACATCTCAAATGCTTCGATTTATAAGATAAAAAATTTATTTGATAAAGCAAGTATCTCTCTTTTGCCTCTTCTTCTGTCCCCCACCTCCTCCCCCAACGTGTACGATCGCAAGATATTTCATTAACATTCAGTGCTCCTCACCCCGAAGCCAACTAAGATACCTAAAGAAGAGCACCAATATGTTCACAGTTTCTTGTAAAAGCAACCCAGTACGAACGTAACTTCCTCAGATTTACAAATAAGGTAAAGAAGCACGAATTTTGTTGCTGCTGGACCATGAAGTTGTTTTTGTATGTCAATCCTTAAAACAGGTGGAAACTTAAGTTCAGGAGTACACTTTTTGTTAAGAAGTGTAATGAATTGCACAATTAATTGATTGCAGAAATCTCTCAGAACAATGTGTGTTGGTCAACTTCCGCCAATAGTTTCACATTTTCCTGTCTCAGACAGGGAGACACCACCATTATGAGTATGCCTGCAATAGACCTGGCGTTCGCCGTGCCTAGCTGACGTGACGTCACGAACAAGCGCCGAGGCCTTCCTTTGAGTTGGTGTTGATTGTAGCCACTTATTTGCTAGTGCTTTTACTACGCCAACAAGAAAATATCTAGACCTAGCAAAAAATTAACGCACAAATTTTTCGATATAGTTTATTCTTAGGACGATACACATCATTCAACGTTTTCTGGTGAATAGATTCCATCCTTGAGTTATGAAACATGTTTTATGTTCACTCATTACGACGGTTTTGTACAACGAAAACCTTCTCTATAAAAGTTGGCACGGGTTCCGTAAACATAGATCTTTCGAAACACAGCTCGTTCTCTTCGACGATGAGATTCAGACTTCTCTCAACACTTCTTTTTTTGAAAATGCAATGAAATGAATACCCCAGGCTGCCTACAGGCTTTGATATAAGTCGACGGGGACAATTGAAAATGTATCCCTCGACCGGGACTCGAACCCGGGATCTCCTGCTTACATGGCACACGCTCTATCCATCTTTCTTTCTTTCTTTTTTTTTAAATTTTGTTCATTGTGTTTGGTCGTTGCGGACGTCAGTCTGTTAAAGTCCGTTTGTTGATCCTTCCACTCAGTTTTTTATTACAGACGCCAACCAGCTCTCTGCCCGAACACGCTGAGCTACCGTGCCGGCAGTTCATCTGAGCCAACGAGGACACAGAGGATAGTGCGACTGCAGGGACTTATTTCTGACACTCCTCCCCTGAGACATCTTTTTTTTGTCAAGTGGACCCAGAAACTTAGCTTTTGACCGTTTTACTCTTTGCAAAGTAATCAATGAGATGAATCAGTTTTACAACACTTGCCATAGCCCTTCGCCATAGAAAATCAGCTGCGCGTTTTTTGGCTACGGTCACCACCTGCTATCTACTGCTTCAAATGCTGTTTCGTTTCTGAGACCATCGTCAGCCGACGATAAACATCCAAAGATTAAGGTTTTTTGCGATCGGTTTATACATTTGAAGGTATTACACACTCTACAACTAATTTGAAAAGCCACAAAAATAATTCCGCATAGAAGTGATGACACTCGAGGTAAGTTACTGCGCAACACCTGGCAATATGAAATTAACAGTCTTGCATTGAATCGACGCCATCTTTCTACCAGGCGAGAACTTTTCACCTTACTGTCGTAGGTATTCTAGGCTCAGTATTATTTCCGTAACGGATTGCTCAACAGGCAAGCGAACGAATGAACAAAGCAATTTTTTGTTTATCACACATTCTTTCAGTGATAACACCACTACCAACAGTTGGTTATTACTTGTATGCAACTTCCTTAATCGCACACATGTACCTTCTAAATTCACATTAAAATGTGTTTCATATTCATCAATGTTGTCTGTAAGACTAGAAGCTACTGTCGGCGTACGACGAATTATGGCATCCTTCTCACGCCACGGGTCGCCTTAAATCTTCGCACAAGCTTGCAAAAAATACAATGAAAGGTGCAAAGGAGATAAAGCTGTGATGGATTCAAATGACATGAGTTAGTCGGCTAGAGACAAGTATGGAAGACACTATTGCAACCAGTTATTACATAAGCGCTAGCCGGTACTGTGACTTCAGTGTTTATTATCTGCATATTCCGTGGGTCATATCTGCCATATGTCCCTATGATGACTGTATCAATACACTTGAAATCCCTCAGGGAAAATATGGTTGCCCGCCGCCTGCCTTTCACATTAATCCTAATCAACATTTAAAATTTATAAACGGATTTCCGAACCAGATTTTAAATTGTAAGACATTTCCAGCAGCAGATATGCACTCTGGCCACACTGTGTTGGCTATGAACCGCAGATTAAAACTGAAGACATTGCAAGAAGGTAGGACATTAATTAGATGTAACCTGAATAAGATAGAAGAACCAGTGCTGGCCGAGAGTGTCAGATGGATCATTAGACAACGATTAACTACAACAGGGAATACAGTAGAAGATGAACGGGTAGCTTTGAGAGATGAAATAATGCAGGCAGCAGAGGATCAAATAGTAAAATGACAAGGCTTAGTAGAAATGTTTGGATAACAGGGGAGATATTGAATTAATTCGTGAAAGGAAAAACTATAGAAAACAATAAATGAAGCAGACGAAAGGAAATACAAACGTTAAAAAATGAGATTGACGTGAAGCGTAAAAGGCTAAGCAGGAATGGCTAGAGGACAATTGTAAGGATTTAGAAGCACATATCACCAGGAGAAAGATAGAGATTGCGTACAGGAAAATTAAAGAGTCCTTTGGAGAAAAGAGAGAAAGCTGAATGAACATCAAGAGCTCAGATGGAAAACCAGTCTCAAGCAAAGAAGGGAAGGCTGAAGGGTGGAGGGATTATATGGAGTGTTTATACAAGGGAAATGTAGATAAAGGCAATATAGAAATCGAAGAGGACGTAGATCAAGATGAGATGAGAGATACGGCAGTGTGAGATGAATCTGACAGAGCGCTGAAAGATTTAAGTCGTTAGAGGCCCCAGGGGTCGACGACGTTCCGCCATAAATACTGATAGCCTTGGGAGAGCCAGAGCCTTGGGAGAGCCAGCCATGACAAAACTTTTCTATCTGGTATGCAAGATGTATGATACAAGCGAAATAGCCTCAGACCTCAAGAATAATATAATAATTTCAATTTCCCGCATCCGGCCATCCTGATTTAGGTTCTCCGTGATCGCCCTCGCTTCAGGCGAATGGCGGGTTGGTTGCTTTGAAAGGACGCGGCCGACTTCCTTCGCCATCCTTCCGTAATCCGATGGGATCGAAGACCTTGTTGTTTGGTCACCTCCCAAGATTAACCAGGAAACCAGCCAATAATTTCAATTCCAAAGAAATCAGGTGCTGACATGTTTAATATGACCGGACTATCGGTTTAATTAGTCATGGATGCAAAAAATTAGACCATTTCTTTACAGAAGAACAAAAAATGGATAGAAGCAGACATCGGGGAAGACCAGCTTCGATTCTGGAGAAATGTAGAAACACGTGAGGTAATATCGACGCTGCGACTTCTCTTAGACGAAAGATTAATGAAAGACAATGAAGGAAGCAGTGGTTGAGAAGGGAGTAACACAGGCTTGTAGCCAATACTCAATCTCACTCAATATTTTCAATGGACAAATAGCAAAGACAACAACAGAAGATATGGAGTAGGAATTAAATTCCATGAGGAAGAAATAAAAACTTTGAGGTCTACCGATGACATTGACGTGTCAGAGATAGCAAAGGACTTGGAAGAATAGCTGAACGGCCTGGACAGTATCTTGAAAGGAGGATACAAGATGAACATCAATAAAAGCAAACCAAGGATAATAGACTGTAGCCGAATTAAATCAAATAGTGCTAAGAGAATTACATTAGGAGATGAGACACTTAAATTAATAAATGAGTTTTACTATTTGGGCAGAAAAATACATGATGAGGGACGAAGAAGATAGGATGTGAAATGTAGACTGGCAATGGCAAGAAAAGCGTTTATGAAGAAGACACATTTCTTGACATCGGATATAGATTGAAGTGTTAGGAAGTCTTTCCTTAAAGTGTTGTATGGGCTGTAGACATGTATGGAAGTGAAACAAGGACGATAAACAGTTTAGACAAGAAGAGAATAGAAGCTTTTGAAATGTGACGTTACAGAAGATTGCTGAAGATTAGTTGGGTATATCACGTAATTAATGAGGAGGTACTGAACAGAACTGAGAAGACAAGAAATCTGTGGCACAACCTGACTAGAAGAAAGGATCAGTTGACAGAACACATTCTGAAGCATCAAGGGGTCACCAGTTTACTACTGGAGGAAGGTATGGGGTAGGGGGGCGGGGTAAAAGTCTCAGAGGGAGGCCAAGAGATGAATACAGTAAACAGATTCAGAAGGATATAAGTTGCAGTAGTCATTCGGAGATGGAGAGATTTGCACAGGATACAGTACCATGGAGAGGTGTATCAAACCAGTCCTTGGACCGAAGATCACAGAACAAATTTATATTAGACTGTCCAGATGCTATCAATTCAGAAACTCATCCACGGACTTGAAGCAGTTGCCAAAAAGTAATCAATTTGTTTTTACGACTATTTACTAATTCCCGTAGCTTATAATGAAAACGGTCAAACAGTTTTATGGCTTCATACTATTCTCACTTCAGTACATGAGCGAGATTAAGCTGAGCATGATGGAAGCTAGTTTTGTTGCGAATGTAATATGTTTTAAATTATGCTATTATTTTGAAATCGTGAGTAGCTCATAAAAACAAGCTTCAGAAAGTATAACACAACCCACAAGTCCTTAATGGTGAGTTGTGCGCGCACTTGTGCTTACTGAAGTAGTAATGGCACAACAACAGAGGAAATAGAGACGTGCAGATACAATCAGTTTCAAAATAATAACACTGGCTGAAATATCATTGTAAACATCGTGGAGCTGTGATTGGACACTCCACACAATCTTAAATTTTGCGGTAGAAGATAACTAGCGGCAGAAAGTTCCTACCTGAGTATAAAAATTACGAATGTATTCCTGTTTGCTTAAAAGATTCTAAGTGAAAAGTGAGGCACCAGCTGTCTCGTTCCAGCTTTTTTTTTTTTAATGTTCCCAAAAATTTTAGCAGTGAACATATTCACATGCACCTCAACTCTAACTCTCACAAGCTCCCCTAACTGTAACTCGTTCACACCCATTAATCCGTCGCTGTAAATCGCTCGTAACTACCCACACTCACTTGCCCATTCTAAGTCATTTCTCCCAGTCCAACTCGTTGTCATTGTTTATTTGTGTTTCTGTAACTGTCATCATCTCCTGTGGCACAGCCACAGTCTCATTCGATCTGTTCTCTATTACTGTCTCCTCTTACTGTCACTGTCTCCCCCTTGCTCTCTCTTACTGCTCTCTCATTTATTCCTTCCCACTGCTGTCTCTTCTCCCTGTCACTATCTCTC
The DNA here is from genome assembly GCF_023898315.1 of Schistocerca nitens. Lineage (NCBI taxonomy): Eukaryota > Metazoa > Arthropoda > Insecta > Orthoptera > Acrididae > Schistocerca > Schistocerca nitens. Next base: position 566,070,959 of record NC_064614.1, on the reverse strand, counting down.
TCTTCCTCGTTGTCATTGTCATAGACTCTCTCATTATCACTGGCTCTCAACTACATACACTTTCTCCTTCTCTTTATTCCTCTCCCACTGGCACTGTCTCCTTCAATCTTTCCCTAACACTGTTCTGTCACTGTGAACCTTGTTGCGCTGCCACTATGTCCCTGTATTACTCCCTAACTGTAACTGTCACCTTCACTCTTTCTGTACCACAACCGCTGTCTTCAGTGTTTATTACTTTTCCGTCTCTACCCCAATGCCACTATCTCCTTCTCTCTCAGCATCAAAATGGCGAATATGTTCGCATGCCAAAATTCTGGGGAAGTTTTTTGAAGGTGCCGAGGAAGGCAAATGCTGCAACTGGTACCTCGCTTTTCAGTCAGAGTCTTTTGAATAAACAGGAACATATTAGCATTTTGTGTGCTCCGATAGGAGAATTTTTCCGCTGGTTCTCTTCTTTTCCCTGCCACAACATGGCGTGTCATTAATATTAAAAGAAATGATCAGTAAAATTTTAATAGTTTACTTATGTGAAAACTAATTTTATACCTCGGATCGGATTTTCCGTGCAACAAAATTTTGCATATGCTTCAGTACTACGACAAGGGGTTCCCAGAACCCTTATGACGATAACGGAGACACTTTACAGCACGTTTCTCCGTGCTGCATTACTTGATAAACTACATGTTCGGCTCACCCCGGATTTTGCGTGCGTATTTTACGTATAGAAGTAGAGTAAATTTTAACCTCTGTATCTCGGAAACGGATAAAAATATGAAGAAAATTTTCTAGGTTTTTTTTCTAGATCTGGATCTTAGGAATATATTGTAAAAATTTCAGCCATTTTCTGTGCTTAGTCGTCTTGGAATCCACGGCTCGGTTTTGGTAAGAAAAAATGGTAAAAAGCGCTTTTTTCGGGTTTTCTAAGGAACTAATGGTGCGTCCATAAACGCCCTAAAATCCACCGTAGATCACATCAAGTGCCAAAAGAACCAAATTACGCGTTACATTGACCTCAACTGGAAGAAGTATGTAATATTCACACCTTGATTCTGTACTGTAGAACAGCGACATTAAGACGATCCTTCTGTTGGGTATATAAATGTTTCTTATCGCAGGGGCTGTCCAGAACCCTTGATACTACCTTCCTATCACCAATAGAACCCGAGATATGAGCCCCGGGAAAATCTCGTTTTTATGCGCGGCGTTTTGCGACGTACAATATCGATAAGCATCCTGTTGCGTGGGTACCGAATGCGTATTATGTAGTATGTAGCTGTAGTGTACCATATCAGCCCTGTATTATACATACACGCTCTCGACTCGCCCGGATAACCATGAGCGATAGCTCGCCGCTTCTGAGATTCAGGGAGGCACGCCGGCCCCTGATCCAATCCTCCCGGCAGATTAACTACGAGGGCCGGTGCGCTGGTCAACTGGGATGTGGTTTTTAGGAGACTGCGTAAATACCGGTCTAGTGCCAACGTCCCGTCCAAGGTTAACGATTCGCAGACACTTAGAAACGCCCGTACACTTTCATATGGGATAACAGTAGACACACAAATTCCGGCCCAAGGATGAAGAGATGGGGACAGGGAGGGTATTCGGCCATCCTATACTAAAATCCACAAAAGTAACGTGCCGACCCCTTGAACACACGGGACAGCGCCAGGCAAGAGCAGGATGGGCACGGTTTTTCGACACTGTGAAGTTCTCCTTCCTCTCCCAACTTACTCTTCACTTATAACAGCCGCCGTTAGATACAAATTGGAAGAGTCACATAAAACACTCAACATTGAATTGAAAGCACAGAAAATCACGTTCGCATCGGCATCCAGAGGTTCCTGCACTGGAATGAATAGCGCGTAACTATGCAGGCGAACGTGGCTAGCCGCTACAATATCATCACCGCTCGCAGAAGTCATTAACACGTGTGAAGAATGTAGACGCTTGTAAAACCGAAATTGCGAGCGTATATAGGTGACGATACTCAGCATCTCAGACTGCTGCACCTGCCACGCAAATTCGCCAGTTGTCCTATGCCAGGTGTAACCAGCTGCTGGAGCACGAGCGCTGCTCCAGTTATACCACGCCATGCGGTAGACGACGAGTGGCTGCAAACAACTGACGAGTTTCGAAAGCACCGTGGTAATTACAAGCAGACACTGGCGTAACAATTGGCAATAGGTCGTCCTTCATGACGAGTCGGTTTTCAGCTTGTTAAGCAGTGATTGTCACATACGTAATCGACGATGTGGTAGGAGAGACTATGCTGCTGACGATTTGCGGTATTCTGTAAGCCCTTTACCATGCTACGTACCCTGATTTCACCATGCCGGCCGTTATTTGTGCTGAAGACACCATGTTTGCAACGTTCTTCGTAATCTCTTGTTGCCATTCTCTGGAAGTATCGTTCATTTATGCATTTAGCTCCTCGATCTTTCTATAAGCAAGTTTCACATAAGTACAAGGGTTATTCGGAAAGGAAGGTCCGAATCGCCTCAGCTAATCGAATGTAGCGCGAATATCGAAACGCACAAGCGCACCGTGCCCCGGCGTACCTTCACGTTAAACGACGCCATTTGCATTGGAACTGTCACAGTGTGCTGTTTACAGTGTCCGTTCAAAATGTTTAAGAAATTGATTGATCATCCCGCCGAATGTGAAATAAGGTCAGTGATTCGGTTTTTGACAGCAATGAACGTTGCAGCTGCGGAAATTCATAGAGAGATAAGTGAGACGTGTGGGCCCAGTGCGATGAGCGACTGCAAAATGTGTAAGTGGGTGAGAGTTTTCAAGGACGGATACGAAAATGTCCCTGATGAACCGCAGTCAGACCGACCATCGGTGATCTCAGAAGATTTGGTCAAAGTCGTGGACGAAAAGATTCGTGAAGACTGGCGATTGACAATTCCATCTTTAGCATTGCAACTTCCGAATGCAGTTAGAGCAACTTTGTGCAAAACTGTCTCTGAAAAGCGAGAATTTCGTAAATTGTGCACTCGTTTGGTTTCCAGTCTGCTTACTGAGAAACAAAAAATGGAAAGACTGGCTTTTGTTCCTGATTTTTCGGTTCGATTTCATAAGGAAGACTATCAATTTTTAGAGAACATTGTCTCAGGGGATGAGACGTGGGTTTCACGAATGACCCCAGTCAAGTCAGTGGAATGGCGTCACCCATCACCAGTCAAAGTCAAGGACAAGCAGACGATCTTAACACGCAGGGTTATGGCAGCTGTGTTTTGGGATAGACGTGGAGTTTTGTTAGCCGTTTTTATGCAGCAAGGGAGAACAAAAACCGTAGCCGCTTACTGTGTTACCCTGACTAAACTTCTACATGCAGTATAGAATAGGCGACGTGGTCTTCTGACGTCTGTAGTTTTGTTGCCGCAAGGCGATGCCACATCATATTCTGCCATTCACACCCAAAATCTGGTCAGATCTTTTTGATGGGAACAGATTGTCCACTCATCGTACAGTTCAGACTTGGCACCGAGCGATTTTCGCTTGTTCCACTACCTAAACGAGTTTCTCGGCAGCAAGCACTTCCCAACAGATGACAAGGTTAAAGGGGCAGTTAAAGGCTTTTTATTCTCACAGGCGGCCGACTTCTGTGAGTTGTAGAACGCCAATGACTTGCAGAACGTTATGAGAAATGTTTAAACAAATATGGAAACTATGTAGAAAAATAGAGAAACATTCAAGGAATTAAATAAAAATAGTTTTCTGAAAAATAACCAGTGATGGTTTCTGTTTTATAAGAAATCAGGTAGCAATACGATATTTAACAAATTTTATGAAAATGTACATCATGTAATGAGTATTAGATGGCTAAACTTTCATTCCATTCGAGACGGTTATTCATAATCAACATCAATACAAGGAGAGACCCCCGTGGGGACAATTGTCTTTAGTTAAAGTTTATGCTCGCCATGAAATACTCAGTAAGAATACACTCAGTACCGCCACACTATATAATTCAAAGTTCACTCGCGATTTTTGTCGGAACAAATTATCACAACACTCTTAAAGTTTTCACTGGACCATAACGCGGAAGTCATCCCAAGACTTCATCTTACACATAATGCGAAAAGTCACATCCAGCATAACCGCCTCCAATCAAAGCTAGCTCGCGACTCTCCTCTCACTCTCCCACACTCAAAACTCTATCGCCTCGCTAGGCGGGCAACCGTCTCGCTTCTCGTTGGCTGTCAGCACTTACGACCAATGAGAACTCACTTCAAAGGCGCGGCTCGCGCCAAAATCTAGCAAGCACCAACCACTTCTCTAGGCTCATTGACGTCATCAAATTAAGTAACACAAAACTCTCTAATTAAATAAACAAAACAAAATGAACTATAAGCTTTACTCTACATCTGGAAATTTGTTATGTAGTCGCGAATGTTCTGGCTGTCTTATACATAAGCATACATACTTGGACATCCGACATTCACTAGTAGGGGTACCACTAGTGGAACGTTCCCACGTTACAGAGTTGGAACACTTGCCAGTTCCTGTAGAGAATTACATGAATGATTTTTAATAATGCCGAATGTCCCAGATACTCTCACGCACGCATTCTCATTCACATGCACCCTAACACACAATACACATATTTACTTAGAATTCTTGAAATTATTATTATAGAAAAGTCACAGAGGTTTTCTGAAACTAAAAACTTTCCAAATTTATATATGAACACTGAAAGTGTTATCAGATCATCGTACATAGTCACTGAAGGTGAACTATTACATCACTGTATTTATTTAAATTCTTGACTGTCGGAAAATTACGTTTTTTTTTTTTTTTGGAATTTTACTAACTTCCAAAATACAACTATTTTTGATCTCAGAGTTTGACATATTGTTTGTTTTCACAACAGAAGGTTGTACATCAAATATGACGTTCCTCAGGTTATTCCTTTATTAATTATTAATATTTTTAGTTTCGTATAATGTAAGTGGCCTGCCAGCGCTACTCCACTGCTTTCACACACGCAGCTGCAACAGACGGTCGTGACGTCAGTCTGCAGGACACAACTCGTCCGTTACTGACCGTACAATACTCTACCGGCTTACATTGCAGCCCACATACATTCTGAAGTAAAGCTTTTAATAGACAAATGGGCGATCGCGCACTAGCTGCGACGCCACAATCCTTCTTATTATTTTGGTTTTTGAGTTATCGTCATATTCATGACGTTTGTCCTTCGTTTGTTGAAACTAGTGATTCTTGGGACGATACAAGCGCATGAAGTTGGGTATTTACTGTGTGTATATCGTGTAAGGAGACGTTCCAGGGAGAACAGTACCTCCGTCAGTACAGTGTGCACGTTGTACCTTTGGAGAGTGAAAGCCATCGCGGCATGTTAGACACGGCAGAGAAATGGTACGCAACAACTGCTCAAGCGATGAGAAACTGTCGTTCCATCACAACAGAGAAGATCACAAATGTCTCTATACTGGTCACCACTCTGCAGGCTAGGTTAATGGAAAAGGTTGAAATTCAGCTCCCTTTTTATTGAAATCATGCATAATCAGTGTAAGTCGTTTAATCATGATAGCAATAACATCATTTAATTTTAGTAAAAGTTATTTTGGTTCATATTTGTTTAAGTGATCAGCATCACCGCGCAAATTAATCTTAGAAATTTCTTGAAATCTGAATAATGGAATGATGACTTTGAAAATTTGTGCCAGACCCGGACTCGAACCCGAATATCCTGCTTATCGCGAGCGGCCGTCTTACCGTTACACTGTCCGAACATGGCTCACGACCCCACCCAAACTCCCATAATTCATCAACCATGTGTCTACGACCTTCAGCCATAAACTCATTATGTATATTCCTGTACAGCACGCATGTCCGAAGGAACTTGGAATCACACTTCTGAACAACACAGGCGCTGCGATATGACATCATAAATTTCTCTCAGGAGAGGAGTTGCCCCATCATGAAGTGCGTAGAACAGAGAGATGGCACATTTGTTTAGAACGGTGCATGGACACATCATAAATTGTGTTTTATTCAGTTAGCTAGCGAAATGGAAAATGATACGCTTCTTAAAGCATGAATGTTAAACTAAAGGGAACGGGCTGTGTTCCACCATGACGCTATGAACAAACGCTGTCAAACCGATACCGCAGTATTTCCATACCTGTGGGCTATGGTGGTTAAAATTTCGACCTTACACAAGATTATTTTCAATATTTTCAGAGTGGTGTAAATACCTGATGGCTGTTGGGTATGTCTAAAGCCACTGCAAATTTTTAGAGGGAAACCGTAACAAGAAATGTCGAGAGGACATGCACGTTGAGCTTATCGTCAACTTTCGGACTTTAAGAAAGATTGAATCGTAGGGCGATGGACATGGTTCTGGCATATCGGCAGATCACACAGGTATTTGGCTGTAGTGGAGTGGCTGTTGTGACGACATGGATTCCGGGAAACCGCGTGGCAGTAATAGTAGGCAGGGGTCTGCAGAAAGGAATACACGGCGAGAAGGTCATGGGATTGTACGACTAGTTCTAACGAATTGACTGGCGAGAAAACCGAAATCCGGGCATACGTTACAGGTGACAAAAAATGGTTCAAATGGCTCTGAGCACTATGGGACTTAACTTCTGAGGTCATGAGTCCCCTAGAACTTAGAACTACTTAAACCTAACTAACCTAAGGACTTCACACACGTCCATGCCCAAGGGAGGATTCGAACCTGAGACCGTAGCAGCAGCGCGGTTCCAGACTGAAGGACATATTGCTGGAAGTTGGTTTGAGATCTCGAGTTGCCATGCGTCGTTTCGTAATGAACCAGTTGTACTGACAACGGAGACTAGCATGACGTAGAGCCATACTCAGTGGCATACTCTGGTGCTGAGCGATGAGTCTTACTTCTGTTTCTGGTGGTCAGATCGATACGAACGTGTCCGTAGACGATCTGCTTGGAACGTCATATGAAGCAGCGAGTCAGGGAACCATACCTCTCCAACTCCTCAAATAATTGTTTGGGGAGCTATTGGATGCAACAACGTGATTGATTTGGTAACTGTTGAAGTGAAACTAAATGTTCGCCAGCATCTGGCAACAATGGTAAACGTTGTTGTCATACTGTTGATGAACAGAGTACCATATGGCATTTTCCAGCAGGATAACGCAATACACCACACAGTAGTTCACACCAAAAACACCTTCGCCAAGTTACGGATTCTTAACTGACCGGCCTGATCCTCAGATAACATTGCTTTCATCTCACAACGAACAGAACCATTGTCACACAGACGCTACTTTATGAGAAGGCACACTATCGTACTGATACAATCATCGTCGCCAAACTATTCCTCTATTCCACGCGGTACACATTGCTATAAAATGTGTTCATATATTTCCGCATTTGGCGTTTTCTTAAGCATTGTTAGGGGAGCACATACTAATCACGAAAAGCTCTCCATATCGTAAAATCATCTTAATTATCTTTAGTTACTTCATTTGGTAGTTTTAATGTATTTCATTATATAAATTATCGATTCAATTGTTAATTAATTATTGTTTCTCATCATTTAGTTTCATTGTCAGCACTACGCCTGATGGCAGGTAATTTTCTCCAGACATTCAACAACCCCCAATCCTTCTATTGAGCTGCCACAAGGTATAGCGTGAGTCATCACTCCAGATCACTCGTTCAGTAGCATCGCTCTATACATCACTTCAAGCGCACTGACTAAAGAAATGTGTTCTGCTCGACCATTGTATCCCATTCTTTCTAACTGCCTACGCACAACCATCGCTCTAGCTGGAGTGCTGGTAGCACTTCGGAACTCGCGACTGATTCCTTCCGTTGAATTTTAGTGCTTTTTTACAACCACCTTCAGCAACGCTCAACAGTCCCCGTCCGTCAGTACATGAGGCCTGGCCTAGTTTTGTGGTACACACGACCAATAGTCGACTTGGGCAGCTTTAGAAGGGGCGAAATGTCCCTGATTGATTTATTACTCAAGTGACATTCAATGATCAGTCCATGTTCAAAGTCACTGAGCTCTCTTGACTGACTCATTCCGCTGTTACCGCTTCTCTATTGACAAACCAATACTCTCCGCCTCCATTTATACTGACGAGCCGGCCGCGGTGGCCGAGCGGTTCTAGGCGCTCAGTCCGGAACCGCGCGACTGCTGCGGTCGCAGGTTCGAATCCTGCCTCGGGCATGGATGTGTGTGATGTCCTTAGGTTAGTTAGGTTTAAACAGTTCTAAGTCTAGGGGACTGATGACCACAGATGTTAAGTCCCACTGTGCTCAGAGCCATTTGAACCATCTACTGGTCAGTCCCTCATTTTACAAGTGTGTCCGAGTACTTTTGACCTGCTGGTGGATATACAGGGTGTAAATTTTAAGTTGACAAACCAGAATAACTCGAAAAATAAGCTTCACACAAAAAAAATGTGTAGAATCCAAAGTTGATTATTTTCGAGGGGGACATCTGCTGGTGCTAAAATTAGCCCAACACCCAGCCCCCTGGGGGTGAGGCGGGAGGCAACTTTAAAATTTCAAATGGGAACCCCCATTTTTTATTGCAGAATCAGATTCTACACGAAAAACTACGTACATTTTGTCTTAAACATTTGTTTTGATTCTTGGTAGTTGACGCTGTAATTCAAGAAAATCCATATTCTCATTTTTGTGTGGAAAATGGTTACGGATAAATAAAAAATACTTATTTAGTTCATGAATTTTGATTCGCTAAAATTAAAACTCTCCCTCTCTCCCCATAGGGTGGGGTTTGAGAGAGAGGAATTAGAGTTTTACAAATGTTGACCCAAACATTAATTTTTTCCGCAGATTCGGATAAGTTTTGTATGTTTCTTGGTCATGAGGGAGCTAGGGTGGCGGGCTAATTTTAGCACCAGCAGATGTCCCCTAGAAAATAATCAACTTTGGATTCTACACCTTTTTTCGTGTGAAGCTTTTTTTCGAGTTATTCTGGCTTGTCAACTTAAAATTTACACCCTGTATATTTTCTGACATACTCTGGCATCCATCAGTAGGTACCCAAATCCACAGTGACTGTGCATGTAGAGTGCCATCTGTAGCTGCCAAATCGTCCACTACCGGTCGCTACTATCACTCTGCTCCTAATCTGTCAGTAACTGGTAACTGGACACCTACAGCTGTTGGAGTCTCTTTTGTAGTGATCGCCTATGGAGTTATTGGCATGGCGCAACCAAGCTATACGCCAGAATCAAGTTCTTTCAAACAAACTGTCTTTTCTATAATTTCAAATTATGCTGAAGGCCAGTTTCGTCAGTGCATCAAAATAAATATTCGAGTCCCTCACATACGGGTTGTTCAAAAAGTCTCTACGCAGTGCCGTATGATTGTTAGCCGCGCGTGCCGTATGCCGCAGTGAATATACCGAAATGAAACTCAGTGAAATACAGGTTATTAATTTATTGAATATTCATTTTTACTTACAAATTTTCACATTAAATGTTGAAAGTGCCCCCCCCCCCCACTGTTATTGAATAAACAATTCAATTCGTCTAATCATGTTTACAAACACAAGCTGTAACATTTCTTCTGTAACAGAAGCAATGAAAGTGGATATTGCAGTTTTCAATTCATCGATGGATTTTTGACGGTTTTTATAGACAGTTGCTTCCGCTGCACCCCAGAAGAAAAAGTCAGGTGGTGTTAGGTCAGGCGATCGTGGAGGCCAACGTCCCTATGCGTTCACCAAAAACATCAGCAAGCAGTGACTTTGAAACGCAAGCTTTATGCACGGTTGCACCATCTTGTTGAAAATAACCGTTCAGTATTTCAAAAATGGTTCAAATGGCTCTGAGCACTATGGGACTCAACTTCTGAGGTCATTAGTCCCCTAGAACTTAGAACTAGTTAAACCTAACTAACCTAAGGACATCACAAACATCCATGCCCGAGGCAGGATTCGAACCTGCGACCGTAGCGGTCTTGCGGTTCCAGACTGCAGCGCCTTTAACCGCACGGCCACTTCGGCCGGCGTTCAGTATTTCACGTAACACAAGTTCTCCTATGAATGGGTACAGAATATCACTGCAGTATCATCGTTGTGAGTTTATTGTTTCGTTGAAAAATATGGGACCCGCAAGCCGCAAACTCCTATTTTCACGGAATGAAGTGGTTCCTCATGAATACGCAATAGATTTGCAGTACTCCACATACGAGAATTTTGCGAGTTCATGTATCCGGATAAACGAAACCACGCCTCATCAGTGAAAAACGTTTCATTAAGAATATCCCTTCCATTTTGTTGAACGAAATTTTTGAACCATTGACAATAATGCAAACTCTTGCCATGACCAGTATTTTTCAGTTCTTGCACGACTGTCACTTTGTATGGGAAAAGTTCTAATTTTTTCTTTACAGCCGGCCGGGTGGCCGAGCACTTCTAGGCGCTTCAGTCTGGAACCGCGCGACCGCTACGGTCGCAGGTTCGAATCCTGCCTCGGGCATGGATGTGTGTGATGTCCTTAGGTTAGTTAGGTTTAAGTAGTTCTAAGTTCTAGGGGACTGATGACCTCAGAAGTTAAGTCCCATAGTGCTCAGAGCCATTTGATTTTTTTTTTTCTTTACAGCTGGGTGGGCCGTTCCGACACTAACATCGATTTCTTGTGCGAGTTTTTTTACTCACTTGTTCGGACTCGTGGACATTTTATCGGAAATATCGAACAGTTTATCCTCAGACAAAACGCTAGGACGACCACTTCTCGGTACATCTGTCACTGAACCCGTACTTCGAAATTTGTTAATCAAATCTCGCACAGTATCGCGATGTGGGAGTGTTGTCTCCAGGAAAATTGAATTAAACGTTTAACGAACTGAAACTGTGTATTTACCGCCAGCTTTGAACACGTGTTCGACTAGAAACACACGTTCTTCAATGGTTAGCATTTTATCAGTAACAAAAACGAAACAAACGAACAAAGGAACTAAACTTAAACGTTCACGTCAACACGCACCAACGATGTTACTGATGCTGGCTGAGATAAACGAAACAGTGGAATGTTGGGAGAGTCCACTTGAAGGGAAGTAACCCAGGCAGGCGAACAATCACACGGCACGCGCGGCTAACAATCATACGGCACTGCGGAGAGACTTTTTTAACACCCCATATTACCAGATCTGTTTCCACACAAATCAAGCTTGTAAGAGGGCGTACTGAGAAGTAACGCCTGCGAATTATTAATATGAAAACTCTAAGTTTTTTAAATCAAACAAACATCATTAACATTCTACATGTTTATTCTTCATGTCTACGTATTTATTTCTCAAGATGGTCACCCTGGCGACAATCATTTTTCTCCCAACGAGAGACCAGTTTGTTGATACCGTCACTGTAGAATGTTTGACCTTGTTAAGGGTACTACAACCACACTTCTGTTGGCACCGCTTCACCACCATCAAAGTGAAGTCCTAACAAAGGTGTTCTTTAAGTTTCTGAAACAGATGAGAATCGGACTGGGCCAAGTCGGAACTGTGTGGAGGACGACTGATGACAGGGAACCCAAGGAGTCGGTTTGTTGCAGATGTCGCAGCGTTCTTGTGTGTTCTGGCATTATCGTGCTGAAGGATACGGAGCTCTTCTAATTCGAAACTCGATTACAGCACTCTGTTCCTCACGCACCGACATAGTTCACGTTATACACCGCCGTGATAAACGCTACAGTTCGGACTCCTTTAGCTGCAGAGGACTGCAGATATGTAGACATCTAGAATTAAAGAATGTAAATTCATAATGACTGCAGAGAATTACTTACTGAATTGTGCATTCCTACATAACAATTAACGAGTTTTTTGGGTATTAATAAAGTACTCCCTGTATGTTAATAGAATGTTAATAACGTCTGTTTTATTTAAAAAGCATTAAGAGTTTTGTCATAAAATTTCTGGTGGCATTACTTTTTAGCAAGTCCTCGTAGATTCGTGATAAGCTACTGTTGTGTCAATATAATCAACTTCTATATAAAATCAGTAAAAAGCAGTCTTGATCGCGACGGTTAATTTATTAAAATGACCGGTTTTGGCCATCTTCAGACAGCTCAAATGGTTCAAATGGCTCTGAGCACTATGGGACTCAACTGCTGAGGTCATTAGTCCCCTAGAACTTACAACTAGTTAAACCTAACTAACCTAAGGACATCACACACATCCATGCCCGAGGCAGGATTCGAACCTGCGACCGTAGCGGTCTTGCGGTTCCAGACTGCAGCGCCTTTAACCGCACGGCCACTTCGGCCGGCCTCTTCAGACAGCATCATCAGCTGAAGTTGACGATGCGTAGAACAGTCAGTTGACCTCAATCACTGAAACTGCTCAACTTCTCTACTTTTGTGTTAACTACTTTTATTTTTTCGGTTTCTTGTAAAAATGTGTAAACACAACCTGCTTTTTTTCCCAACTCACTGTTTTGTTGAGATACAAGGTAATGATCGTGCGTAACTTCGTGCGCTATTGGAGAGAGTCAGTCAACTACGGTGATCACATTCTGGTATTGCCGCGAATGTAAACATCTGTGTATTTTGAACTATGAATCAGAATAAAGCAGGAACGCACAATTCAGTAAGTAATTCTCTGCAGTCATTATGAATTTTCATACTGTTTTGTTCAGATTAATTTTGCTGATTTTCAACGAAAGAACCATCCCGTAATTTCAAGCGCTAGTCACTCTCCTGCGGCAGTTAAACAGACAGCAATGGTGAAAATTTAGACCTGTTGGAAGTAAGCTGATGTGAAATTAATTCCTAAGGTCTTTGATAAGAGCAGCTGTGACATTATGAATATTTGGACAGTAATATCAGTGAAGCAACGTCGGTTTAGAATCACTTTCCTAACTACTTCCTCACCAAGAGCCTCTGCCATATTAGTAGGCTTTATCACGTCACATCGAGCTTCAGTGTTTTCCGTCTGTTGTTCTAAACTACGGTTGCAGTGAGTCTCAAGTAGTCATTAATAAATAACAGCGTCAACAGCTACATTTCGAAAGAGAAATTTGCAAATGACGGCGACTTCTTTTCCTGCCTGATCTACGGTATAAGATCCCGTAGATGGAAAGCATGTTGTGCGCCAGAAGAACCGTGTCATTCCTTCTTACTCCAGTTATTGACGAAAAAAGCTACTATTTCTAGAGCAGAAACATGGCTCATAACCGAACGATAATGTCGGGTCTCTTGAAACTCATCCCGCTACCATTCTCGAGCAGATGGACTATAATTACCGGCCGTTAAACAATTTAAACAGTTATAAGCGGTGTAGGACGGTAGCTCGCTGTGAAGCGGGAAAGGTGAGCCAACAGTCACTGTACACGTGCCACAATTGTTCGTTGCATTTACTTCTCGGACTGTTTAAGCAAAATATTATGGTAGCTATACTGTTTTCCTTCGCATACTAATAACGCTTGATTCAACCTGTCGTTTGAAATAAAAGTATAGCAGACCATAGATAAACTAATATCTCCTTGCTATATTGCGAAAAGCAAAAATAGGTTCAGTGACGTAGCTTGGTTTTGTGCCAACAGGTGCGACCTATAAATTTCCTTCCCCTCCCCTCCCCACCCCCTGTTTTCACAATTAACAATAGCAATACCAACGCATTTTCAATAACGAGTATGTATTACCAGCGGGGGAGGGAGTACTTTATTAATACCCAAAAAACTCGTTAATTGTTATTGGCTTATATTAACAAGATACTTTTTAAAGAGGTACTGGTGTTTAAGTAGGGTCCAGATACTGAAAATATCTTTTAGCACACTCTTAGCAATACCAACGGCCTTTCAATATGAAAGGCCGTTGGTACTATGAAGGCAATGTACTTTATGAACACCACAAAAACCAATTTGAAAATACCGGACCTACTTTATGATCAACACAATTTTTTTAAAAAGTACAGACTTCGTTAATTGTTGTTGACATACTGACATACTTTTTAAAGAGGTACAAATGTGAAAGTAGGGCTCATAAGCTAAAAATATTGACTGTCATAGTCTTTTTGAAAAATCACAATTCTAAGAGGTTAAAGTTTTGGGTAAGTGTAACTGCAAAAGTTACGTTTATGGAATCTGGTAGAAGACATTATAGAGACATTTGACAATGCGTAGCAATATTTGGTTAATGCTTATCAAAAGAAGACAGGGACGTTTCAATTTATTTTCGCCGTATAATTTTTTTTTCGCCTCTTTTATGCCTTCCGTTATACTGAACAAATTGTTTCCGAAGATTATTTATATGACTTATTTGTCGCTGGCCGCTGTGGCCGAGCGGTTCTAGGCGCTTCGGTCCAGAACCGCGCTGCTGCTACGGTCGCAGGTTTGAATCCTGCCTCGGGCATGGATGTGTGTGATGTCCTTAGGTTAGTTAAGTTTAAGTAGTTCTAAGTCTAGGGGACTGATGACCTCAGACGTTAAGTCCCATAGTGCCTAGAGCCATTTGAACCATTTGAACCATTTGTCTAAGTTGTCAGTAACAGTAAAGAAAAACTTCATAAATTTAAGACAGTTTCCACAAAGAAAATACACATTGTTGCATTCAGAAGTAAATAATCTGTAACAGATAATTTCGTAGTCAACAGGGAATGGCCTTTCATAGCGATAAATTATGCTGTTCTGATTTACGTTTGGCGAGTACTTTCACATGCATCAAGTCTATAATACTGCCTTGTCAATGTGACCTCAGTGACCATTTCCACTGCCCATTCATGAGGTGCATCCACACTGCGTATGGACAGGCACGCTCCATTTCACCGGCTTACCGCTAGCTGACGGGATGAATTCAGTTGGGTTCGTAGAATTCCGCCATTCAGAGAACTTATCTTGACACAAGAACTTTTCGTAACATTAGGATGAAAATAACGGTAACTAGTGGTCATGCCAGGAAGCGACACCAAGGAGGAAAGTTTACTGGCACCAGAAGAGGGGAAGAAACCAATAAGAGTGCTTACACTGGAGCGGAAGTCTGCTACCACACCACTTGTTGCCTGAAACATTTCGTCTAAAATGAACGTCCTCCAGACTAGATTTCGAGCAGCTAGAAATAAACCCTTGCGGAATTTAGAGCACAGGTAGGCATTATGAAGGGTATGGCGAAGAGGTGGTAGACTTTTTTTGGCAGCTCTGATTTTCTAGGATGAGTACTTACGTACTGACTTAAGCATGTCGTTATCTTTCGGCGGCAGCCATGTGTTAGGTTGCAGGTTTAATAGATGAAGAAGGCTTTTGATTGAGTGAGTGGACTCGGCTATAACTTAGGCAAAAATCGGTGGTGTAGTAGTTGTGACGAAATATACTTGTCTGGCGAATTAAAGCGTACCTTTAACCACTTACAGAACCATCGATAAAATTTCATTAACGTTTCTTTTAACGATCGTACTTTGCGTAACGAAGTGGAGCGCGTCTCAGGTCACATGGAGTCCGGGAACGACGGTAGCGGACGTTCTCACGGACGTAGCGAAAACAAGAGAAGGAACGTCACAACTTCACTATCTTTTGGATTCATTCGCCTTTTATGTCCAAGGCATATTGTCACACAGAGAACAACGATGTCAAATAAAGTTGCTCTATTGACGTCAGAGTGAAGAACGTGATATGTACAACTACGTAATGATATTCTTTTATTATTTGTAACATCCTCCTGCTTTATCGAGACAATTTGTTAGGGCCTCCACACACGCCAGCGATATTGCCTGAAATCTACCGCTTTCCTTGACCACATCACCCACGAGCGATTTAGTGATTAGTTTCATCCATTATTTTGAATGTCACTGTGTTTTGAAGTTCTGCCATGGAAAAAGGAACTGCTGTGTTCAGGATCGGTGGCATTGATCTCCGTGCATTGGCTAATACGTACAAAGAAGTAATAAATTTATTAAACTTGTTTTTGGAACGCTTTTATTGAGAACTGTAGGCTATATTACAGAATACCTTACGTTTTTGATACCAAGAGTGTTGCGCACATCTTTACAGTCTGTACTTCGCATACATTTTAAAGTCCGAAAGACTCCTACTCCTTTTTTTTTTTAAGTAAACTGAGTACATAACTGACGCGACCTCAGTGAAAATGCCCTTTCTTAGACATAATTTGAACCAAAGAAAGAATATTAACGCGATCTGACTTAGATTTCATTAATATATCCAGGAGTAGGAAGTGTTTTCATCGGGCAACAAAAATTTTTGAGAGAGCTTGGCCATATATTTAAGTGAATTCGACTCTTTAATCACATCTTCTAATTGCCTGCCAAAATCTATTCAGGGGTATGTGGTGGAGAGGAATTCCACCTTATGGAACACACCTTTGCAATGTTGTTTTCACCCAGATATGTCTCAGCATTTTTTGTGCCATCTCCGCGGGTTTGTTTATTTTCCTTCTGACATGGAGCTATTGGATATTTATGCTCGTAGCTTTAGGTCAACTACGCAATCTATAGCCTGTCATGATTTTTTTATGTTTTCATGTTTTTACTTTTTTGTATCGAGATAACACGCTTATTTCTTTAGTTTCTGACGTCACACATACATTTTATACGATTTCTTGCCAAGCACAGAGTTTTCGCCTCCATTATGTGAAGCCGTAATGGCACAAACACTAATCAAGAATGTTTTATGATCTGACGACGGCTTGATTGTTGCCGAAACTAGTAGCCCGTACAAATAAAGATTTCATGTGCGACTTTGACTTATGGTTTTCAATCCCTAACATGAATAAAAGAAATACATTATTAATTTGTAGATCGTTTGGGGCTATACAGGACGCGAAATTTAGTACACACTGCCACCTCAGTCAGCAATAATGTCTCTAAACCAGTTGGGCGCGGAGTCGAGCAGCTTGGATGACAGATACTGATAAGTCATTCCATGCTGATCCAACTTTATGCCAGAGTTCATTGATCACAGTGGCTGACGACTGGTGGAGTGTCAGTCTCTCCCATAACCATATATTTTCAATGGTTGAGAGATATGGAGAACGCGCTGGCAAGGGCCAGTGGAAGGGCCTCTGTATCTAGGTAGGTCAAGACAGCACGGCAACATGTGGTCTTGCGTTATTTTGTTGAAATATAGCGTCACGGAGACGTTGAAGATACGGACAAACACCGTCTTTAACACGTCGGGAATGTATCGGCTGCTGTCCAAATTAACAACTACACAAACCAGAGCTGATCGTGCTGAGTAACCAATGGCACACCATACCACTATGTCAAGTGATGGGAGTGTATGAGGACGCCGAATGCAATCCGGCAACTTTGGTTCTCCTGGGAGCCTCCACACACAGATACCTCTATGTGATGTGCGAAGATCCTGGACTTGACTGATGTGGCATCAGGCCTGTGTACCGTATTGTTGGGAGCACAACTGACGGTGCGCGACTCTGTCTGCCGCCGCGTCGAGGGAAGCCGCAACAGCAGTCACCGTGCTGACAGACGTCGTCACACTGTCGGGTTGGATACGTGTAAACAAGCCCATTTTCTCACTCAAGATATTATCCGACCACGATATTATTGCACTTGGCCTCCCGTAACTGTTATCAGAAACACCTCGTGACATCACAGTAAAGAAGGACAATGGTGACTAAGGAAAACGCATCACATTGTGAGTGATTTCAAAACAGTTGTGTATATAGTGTCAAGTGGTTCACCGTGTTCGCGTGAAACGTCACGATAAAAATCCACGATAAGCCCATCGAAGCGCCCTCACTCCCAAGTGCAATAATATTGTGGTCGACTAATACGTGTCTTGGCTGTAGATCCTGCAAGACCGAGCGAAAAGGACGTTCGTCCACTCGGGCGCTAGTCGCGTGGGCGATTGACATCCTGCATGGCATTTGAGTATGGCCCTCCTGAATGCAGTGATTCCGTATTTGTATGACAGTTCCTGACCAGTGCGAGCTGCAATGTCACGGGACGGTAAACCGAAGTCGTCTCTGTAGGCTACAATCCTGTTGCTGTCATATGTTGACAAGAGCAGATAGACATTTCACCTGTAACATGAGGCATAACATGATTTTCCCAGAAACGAACTACACTGATGAGCCAAAACATTATGACCAATGCCCCTCGCGACGTTGGATGTCGCCGGGTGGCGTTGTTGCCGGCACATGATCCCATAGCAAAAGTGTGTAAGCGGAGCAGACGTGGATGGGGGATCACCCTAGCGAAGGTATGGGTTGCAAAAGGAGAAATCTATTGAGATAAGAGGCCAGATTATTATTACGCAGAGCCTGTGAACGAGTATCTGAAAACGGCGAAGCTGGTGGAACGTTCACGTGCTACTGTCGTGAGCCTGTACGGAAAGAGCTAGTAGAACAGTGAAACAAACATTAGGCGTAAATGGTTGGACGTCCACAACTCTTCACACGTGGAGTCCGGAGGCTTGTCTGCTCCGCGAAGTAGGATAGATGGAGATCCGTGGCATCTCTGCAGAAATAGCACAATGCTGGTGTACGCACAAGTGCTACGAAGCACACCGTCCATCGCACTTTGTTGAACATGTAGCTCCGCAGCAGACCACCCATATGTGTTCACAAATTAACCCAAAGACATCGTCAATTACGATTGCAATGGGCACGGGACCATCGGGATTCGACTGCCGACCAGTGGAAACGTCTCGGCTCTTCTGGTGAATCACACTTTTGCTAGACTAGATAGATGACCGTTTCCACAAAGGCTGTCATCGAGAACGGTGACTCGAAAAGTGTTGCGCGGCACGGACGCAGGCTGGTGGTAGCAGAATAAGCTATGGCAGACGATCTCCTGTGCTTGCACGGTACCTGCAAGACACGCTGACAGCTGCGAACCACCTGCATCGCTTCATGCTTCATGTCTTCCCCGATGGCGATGTCTTCTTTCAGCAGTATAATTGTCCGTGTCTCGGTGCCAGAACCGTGCCACACTGGTTTGAGGAGAGTTATAGTGAACTCGGTCACCAAATTCACCTGATATAAATCCTATGGAACCCGTCTTGGTCGCTATCTGGCGCCATCACCGCGTACGCAGATCAGCTGCCTGTTGTTTATGCGAATTACATGACCTGTGCGTGGGCATCTAATGCCACATACCTCCACAAACCCACCAACAAACTGTCGGATTCCGGATACACGGAACCAATGATGTGTTTCGTTCCAAAGACGGACAAACAAGCTATTAAGCAAGTGATCGTAATGTTTTAGCTCGTCAGTGTACGTTCTAATGCGATTTCTGAATGTGAAACTCACTGTGCAATCTTTCGTTATACAAACGATGTAGATATCGACAAACTGCCTATTGGCTTCTGTCTCGGGTTCTTCGGCCGACGTTCATCTAATGATTTTTCTGACGTTTCGCCAGCACGAGTGGCTGGCATTGTCAAAGCTTCACCCTCCATTGCCGGTGGTGAACTGGAGGCGAGCTCGCGGCCGCAGACTATATGTACCTGGCGCGCCAACGTCCGAGGGCTTCTCCGCAGTCATTTCCGGTGCGGTTCTCCTCTTGCTACCTGCGACGGTCGTTCGCTGCAGTACGGGAAGCCAGGATCCGTTTACCTTAAGGCTTTCCTCTTTTTTGTTGAAACTGTTCGCGTGTTTTTGGATTTCTACAGCTTCTCTGAACAAGCGCGTGTGATAGTGCTTCTCTACAGCCAGAACTTCCGTGTCGGCGAATTTTATTACGTGGTCGGTCTCATTCAGTGTGGCTCTGCCACGGACGATTTCTCCACCTGCCCCAACCTGCAATGTCGCGTATGCTCTTTGATCCTGGTGTTAATGGATCGTCCAGTCATTCCGACATAAACTTTTCCGCATGTGCAAGGTATACGGTATATTCCCGACATTGCAAGTGGGTCTCTTTTCTCCTTCGCCGATCTAAGACACTCTTTGATCTTCCTTGTCGGTTTGAAAATCGTCTTTACGCCGTGTTTGCGCAATATACGGCCGATTCTGTCCGTCACTCTGGGAATGTATGGCAGAAAGGCCGTACCCGACATTTCTTTTTCTGGTTCCTTACTTCGCCGAGTGTTTGGGTCTGTTACACTTCTAATGTAATTTGTGGAGTACCCATTGCTCCTCAGAACAGTTTCCAGGTGTTGCATTTCTCGTTTGAGGTGTTGAGGCTCACATATTCGTCCTGCTCTCGTTACGAGCGTACTAATCATGCCTCTTTTCTGGCTCGGGTGGTGGTTTGACAGTTTGTGCAGGTATCGGTCCGTGTGTGTCGGTTTTCGATACACGCTGTGTCCCAGGTTTTCGCCGTCCCTTGTGACCAGCACATCTAGAAATGGCAGTTTCTTGTCCTTTTCTACTTCAATGGTAAATGTTATGTTGGCATGTAGATATCGTCACTCTCAGGTAAACTCTGCGACTTCACCGAAATACTAATGATTTGTATATCCGAGCATGTGGTCCATTTCTTGCCAAACCGAAGTTTGTCACATGCCGTCTCACAGTGGTGCAGTTTTAGTTGCCAGCAGTGCAGTAACCAAACGCATCATTTGTGTGCTCTGGCTCCATGAGGAGTATATTAACACTAAGGACTCTGTGCTTACCAGGCCGTCAGAAAAGCAGCAGCATTCAGTTACGTGACACGCTACCGAGAATTTCCAGTTAGGTATTGATCACGCTGTTAAAGGATCGATACGTAGCGGAACGCTCGCCTGTGTGGCAGTGACCGTACCATTCCGCATGCGCCCCACACCGCAGTTTGCGCGCCAGCATCGTGGCAAGCATTCCTGCGTGTTTGTCACGGTCGAGCGATCGGGTGTCGCATACGTAGGTACCGATCTGAAGGGCAAGAAATCGTCTGCCAGGGCGGTATTGCCTCTCGACCAAGGCCCAGAAGACCATTATAGTGATGATGATGTGGTTATCATGCCCAGGCGCAGATCCAAGGGATGGAGCATCATGCGTGTCATCCCCCCTCCCCCTCCCAAAGAACATTAAAAAAAAAATAAAAAATAAAAAAAAACTTTGAACATAGCTGCTAAGGTTCAGTGACCGTGTCAGAGCTATATTGTAACCAATAAGCCCTCGGTCACAAATATTAAGTCAAATTGACCTGGTTTCGACGCTACTATGAGCGTCGTCTTCAGAATTAGACTAACTGTACTAAAACATTAGGTATATAGTACATTAATAAAATTAAAGTTTGTACTGACTCGAAAAGATGCAGTACTTACAAGTCACATATTAAAAAAGATCTCGGCCGGAAAGGCGACGTCATGAACACTTGTCAGATGGCGAGCCGCTAAGGGCTGCTCGTACTGTGGACAGGGGTTGCAACAAGACTGCTGCTCGTACTGTGGACAGGGGTTGCAACAAGACTTGTTGCAACCCTTGTTCACAGTACGAGCAGCCCTTAGCGGCTCGCCATCTGACAAGTGTTCATGACGTCGCCTTTCCGGCCGAGATCTTTTTTAATATGTGACTTGTAAGTACTGCATCTTTTCGAGTCAGTACAAACTTTAATTTTATTAATGTACTATATACCTAATGTTTTAGTACAGTTAGTCTAATTCTGAAGACGACGCTCATAGTAGCGTCGAAACCAGGTCAATTTGACTTAATATTTGTGACCGAGGGCTTATTTGCTACAACATAATTTTATTAAAACCATTTACATTTCACGTAAGCAGATTTGCAAATTTCTCAACTAACTTTCGGAGGATAAAACAGCTTGAAAATCAAGTCTCAAAAATGGTGAAAAATTCTGCAAAATTCTAAGCTACATTTACACACAGAGGAGCTTGCGGACTGATCAGCTGCAGAATACCTTCGAGGCAGGAAAAAGCGCCCATTCACAGGCTGATGCTGCCTCTTGTCAACAACAAACCCACCGTGGATGGTGAATCCACAAGCAGAGTCGGCAAACCACTGGCAGTTGAGAAGGCAAGACTGAAAGAGAACGACATTCTGCTAGGAAACAGCTAACAGAAATGCTAAGTTCCCCGTACGTGGATGGAAATGACTGAAATCAACAGCATCACTTCGCCTACCTCGTGATCATCAGTTTTGGAGTTAACTTTATCATTAGTCTCATACCTGATACTCCTCACTACTTTCGTCTTTCTTCGGTTTACTCTCAATCCATATTCCGTAATCATTAGACTTCATTCTATTCAACAGATCCTGTAATTCTTTTTTACTTTCACTGCAAGCAATGACATCAGCGAATCTTACCGCTGGAATCCTTTCACCCAGAATTTTAATCCTACTCTTAAACCTTTCTTTTATGTACTTCATTGATTCTTCGGTGTATAAATTGAACGGTAGCGGCAAAAGTCTTCATCCCTGTCTTACACCCCTCTTTCCCTATAGCTTATTCCTATTTTACTCAGAGTTTCAAAAGTCTTGTACCATTGTAAACCGCCGAATGCTTTTCTAGATCGACAGATCCAGTGAATGTGTCTTGATTTTTCGTTAAGTCGTGCTTCCATTATCAATCTCAACGGCATAACTTCCTCTTTCCGAAAGCCAAAGGGATCCACTTAACATATAGTTTTCTTTCCTATTCTTCTGTATTTTGTTTCTATCAGCAACTTGGATGCATGATCTGTTAAGCTAATTGTGCGATAGTTCTCGCTCTTATCTGTCCGTGTTATCTTCGACATTGTGTGGACGATATTTTACTGGAAGCATGATGGTATGTCTCAGCACTCTTAGATTCCACAAACCAACTTAAGCAGTTGCTTGGTTGCCGATCCCCAATGATTTCATAAATTCCGAAGAAATGTTACCTATCCCTTCTGCATTATGTTGTCCCAAGTCACCCATAGCTTTATTAAACTCTGTCTCTAACACTAGATAACTTATGTGTTTCATATCGACTCCAATTTCTTCTCCTATTACCAGCCGTCCCCTCGTAGAGGCCTTCATTGTACTCTTTCCAGCTACCCGCTCTCTCCTCTGCGTTGATCACTGGGATAACCATTGTACTTTTAATGTTGTTGCTCTTCCTTTAATTTCATCGATGGTCGTCTTGACTTTTCTTTACGATAATCGGGTCTTTCGACGACCATTTCTTTTTCGATTTCTTCAAATTTTTCCTGCAGCTACTTCACTTTGGCTTTCCTGCACTTCCTACTTATTTCATTCCTAAATGACACATCTTTCCTTAAACATTTTTGTACTTTCTTCTTTCGTCGATAAATTGAAGCATATCTTGTTACCCAAGGTTTCTTCTCAATACCTGCCTTGTACCTATTTTTTTTTCTCTACGTCTTCTGTGATTGTCCTTTTTAAAGAAGTCCACTCATCTTCAACTGTACTGTCTACTATGGTATTCATTATCGTAGTATCTACAGCATTAGATAACTTCAAACACATCTCATCATTCCTCAGTACTTCTGTACCCCTCTTCGTTCCACATCAGCTCTCCCGGACGATTCTCTTAAACTTCAATCTGCTTTTCTCCATTAGTAAATTGTGATCCGAGTATATATCTGCTGCTGGCTACATCTTACAATCCAATCTCTGATTTCGAAATCTCTTCCCCATCATGGTCCGATCAAAGTCGAGTATTCCTGTGTCTCTGGGCCTTTTCTAAGTACACCTCCTCCTATAGTGATTTTTTGATTGTTGCTGTTATACGAGCAGCTCTTAAATCGATTGAGCGACACATGAACTAATTTTCGGATACATGCTTTAAAAGTGAAGCATTTCTCTAAATTACAGTCTAGGAAGCTATGTTTTGATAATGAACTAAGCACTGATATTATTATTGTTAGCCGGCCGTTGTGGCCGAGCGGTTCTAGGCGCTTCAGTTTGGAACCGCGAGACGGCTACGGTCGCAGGTTCGAATCCTGCCTCGGGCTCGGATGTGTGTGATGTCCTTAGGTTAGTTAGGTTTAAGTAGTTCTAAGTTCTAGGGGACTGATGACCTCAGATGTTAAGTCCCATAGTGCTCAGAGCCAGCCATTATTGTTATATTAAAACGTTTTATGTATTTCATTTTTATTATTACGATGTGCGCCTCGATAGCTGAGTGGTTAGCGCGACGGATGCCATGGTAAGTGGCCCGGGTTCGATTCCCGGCTGGATCGAAGATTTTCTCCGCTCTGGGACTGGGTGTTGTGTTGTCTTCATCATCTCATCCCCATCGACACACAAGTCGCCGAAGTGGTGTCAACTCAAAAGACTTGTACCAGGCGCCCGGTCTTACCCGACGGGAGGCCCTAGCCACACATTTCATTTCATTATTACGATACTTCTAGGTATTTGCGGTGTTGAAATTGGGTGTGGCGCAATTTTATATTGAGGGGTGTGCAGACAGTATCAAACTGAGACCCATGCCTCAAAACGAAATCCTGAATCTGTGCCTGATGTTACGCACAGGTCTTGTGACATCCGCTATGAAGGATTTTCTAAATGATGAAATGTGCAGCGAATGTCAGAAGACTTCGTTGTTCTCGACTCTGCAGTGTTGAAAACAAAAAATGCTGCTATAACATGGGTTCACAAGAGTCGTCACACTAGACGGAACTCAATATAACGTCGCGTCGCTTACCTCCATACTGAACGGTGAAAGTGAAGCTATGAGATACAGTTCGTCTTATACTAAGATAGTCGGAATAAACAGAACTAAAGAGATAATGGCTTGTTACGAATCATCACGGACATTTATAAAGGAAGTAGCAATGACATTACAGCTCGTTAATGGCCAAAACACAACTCATAACGTATGGCCTTTTCTATAGGTTTTATGCTAAATTTTCCACACTGCTGAAAAGTGAAACAATAGGACAAGTATCGTCCAAAAATATCAAAACTTACTTCCACGAGATAGATACAAACACATCAAAAAATAATAAGAAGACAATAAATATCGCGTGTCTTCCTAAGATCCAGATGACAGAACAACTGTTCTTTATCACTTCACTAGGACTGAATTTTTCTCGTTAAAGAAAAGGTTTTTTTTATGAAACTTATTTCGTCTATTTAGCGTCTTATCTATACACACTGTAGGCTTTTTCTTTTCCAGGTATAATAAAACTTAAATCATTTTTTTTAAGTTGAGATATTTGACCTCTTTTGCGGAAGAACACTCATTGAGAAAAATGATCCAAGTCCTCATGTAACCTTCACAAAGTGTCGTGAAATGAAAAGCAAATAATAAAAAAGGATAAGACACAAAAGCACGAAATCCACTTCCATTAACATGAGTGAGCATATGTCTATTCACAGGAAAAGTAAATTAGTCCTAATGAAATGGTGTAGTGCTTCACTCATTATAGAGGTAGTCCCTTGAAGCTGAACAATCCCCGCTCTTCACAGAATGTAAATACTGGAACCATTCCGTTAAGCAGCCCACTGACAAGCTCATCCGTATACTCCCGCTCTGAACTACAGTCATTACCACAAATCACTGTAATCTGCCAAACTAAACGATAACTCAGAAATTTATTTCTTCACTGTGGTGAATCCTAGCAGGATTGTGGAATACTGTACACTTGAAGAGCCAATCGTGAAAAAAACCGTTCCTCTTATGTTGACTATCGCTGGAAACGTTAACGGATTCCCCGAATGCATTGACGAGGATAAGACGGATAATGTACAACGTGTGGGTGCCATAAAACAGCTTCGTTATGTCATCACGCGGGCCACAAGTGATGCTATCGTGAATCATCAGTAACCGGTAGTCGACATATATCCGATATTTTGTGCCAAAAACGAAGAAACAAGGCGCGGAAGCACTTTATTTTAAAATACATAAGAGGAACATCAAAAATAAATATTATAGGAAGAGCAGGTTCTGTATATTACATCGCTACAAAAAAAAACAGGCTTCAGTTGGATTTGGGGAAAAGCATTTCTCACTCCTCTTCAGCTGTCTACAGATGCGGTAATACTTAACCTAATAAATGCTTCCAAAACTCTGTGAGGAGTAACAGTCACAAGCATTTTACACCGGAGAAACTGACGTCTTATATGAGCATCGAAAACGAGTTTCCTTTACACACAAACGCTGTTGCTTCATGCGTGTTCACGCATTTGCTGTCTACTGATACGTCTTTTTACCCTTCGCCTCATCTCGGATCAACAGTCTATTACAGTGGGCGTACTAAAGAATATGAACTCTATACACTGAAATTAGATTGATAGATCATAGATGCAGACACATACACCCCCTCGCACCGCCATCCACCATATACAGGCATAAAGAGAGAAATATACCAAGAAGTATAATGATTTGGAATCCTGTTTATATATCTTCAATATATTAAACTTTGTAGGAAAGTTCTTGTAGAATGTAAATACTTTTGGATTAAAGGATACCACTCACCGGAAGCAGAAGCATTGAGTTGTCGCGAAGCACACATAAAAGAAAGAAAACTTGCTAGCTTTTGGAGTTAGCTGTTGACAAGTTGCTGCTGTAAAATACAAACATACACACACACACTCACACACACACACACACACACACACACACGACTAAGCCCATACGTGGTGCCAGCTGAAATTCAGCAGATGACAGAAACGTCATCAACAAATCTAATTCATTTACTTTCACACTGAATTTTAATCGTCCCTTTTGTCGAACAAGATTCACCTGCTCACTTATGAGAGGCAACGACTGTATTGATACTTCGTGGAATGACGCAAGTTTCGCCGCGTGGGGACAAACCTTACGGGCCGTACACGAACGCTCGGGTGCAGCGCCTTTTAATATATCTACCTATTGTAGCTTAGAAAAAGACGACAACGCAGCCGAGACGGTGGAATATTCCCGGCCCTTCTGTTTAGAAAGATATAGACCCGCGCGGTCAACTGACGCGTTGGAAAATTTTCCGAGGCCGCTGACTCACAAAACTCGGCCTGCACGCTATGGGGCGGTCGAAAATGTACTCCAAGTGTTTCGCAGCTAGACGGCAATAAATTCTTCTCAGTTTTCAGACCTCGTCAGTTTGGTTACGGTTATCGGTCTTCGACGGCTCCAAAATCTTAAACATGACTGCGTAACAGCAACTGTTTAAATCTGATGAGGTTAAAGAATCAGCCAACCAGTTGCAACCTCTTCTTCAGAAGCTGTCACCGCTTTCATCATTTGTCGTTAAAACTACTGATTGATGTGGTTGGTAAGGCGTCCTTATGTGCGCAAGTCAGAAGTGTGCTTACAAATTTGACAATAACAATACTCCACGTAGCACTGTAGTAGAAATTACGTAGTGGGCGCCGAATTGTGCTGTCACATTGCTCGTATCAAAGTGAGCGATGAAGCGATGGCGAGGTTATCTTAGGCGCGGGAGGTAGATTTGTCTGAGAAGGTGGATTACAGTACATAGTGAAGGGCGCGTCACTTGCATGTAGGCACGTGCTTGTCACAAACCACAGAACACACGCGAAGTGCCAGCACTGCTTGAGGAGGGCAATGCTTGTACGCCACGCACCACTGCTTCTCCTATGGCATTCGATGTGCAAAGCGGGACAAACTTCCTCTGTCTCCAAAGCACTCTTTTTTCTTTATACTAGCAATGAAGGAAAATTCGACAAATAATAATGATTTTGCGCCATCTAGACTGCGCCGGGAAAACTGTGACGTTATGTATCGCATCGGATATGGATTGTACTTTGGCTTTTAATGCTGGTGTGCAAGTAAATAATTACTGCTTCTCATAGATCGGCATTCAGTTTACAGGGCAGTGGTTGAAACTTCCTGGCAGATTAAAACTGTGTGCCCGACCGAGACTCGAACTCGGGACCTTTGCCTTTCGCGGGCAAGTGCTCTACCAACTGAGCTACCGAAGCACGACTCACGCCCGGTACTCACAGCTTTACTTCTGCCAGTATCTCGTCTCCTACCTTCCAGTTTTAATCTGCCAGGAAGTTTCATATCAGCGCACACTCCGCTGCAGAGTGAAAATCTCATTCTGGAAACATCCCCCAGGCAGTGGCTAAGCCATGTCTCCGCAATATCCATTCTTTCAGGACTGCTAGTTCTGCAAGGTTCGCAGGAGATCTTCTGTAAAGTTTGGAAGGTAGGAGACGAGGTACTGGCAGAAGTAAAGCTGTGAGTACCGGGCGTGAGTCGTGCTTCGGTAGCTCAGTTGGTAGAGCACTTGCCCGCGAAAGGCAAAGGTCCCGAGTTCGAGTCTCGGTCGGGCACACAGTTTTAATCTGCCAGGAAGTTTCATATCAGCGCACACTCCGCTGCAGAGTGAAAATCTCATTCAGGGCAGTGGTTGTATCCAATACGAAAGGAGAGTTGGAGTGATTCAAAAGACACGAGGAAATATGGAAATATTATTATCATAATTTTTGTGCAGAGAGTTCTATGGGAGTTCAATAAGTAATGCAACAACTAATGAAACAACCGGTTTTCGGTTATATTGTTTTTTAGCGTTTTAAACTGCTCAAAATAACCGGTTTCTGAAATAACCGATTTTCGGTTTTTTTATTTCTATTATCTCCCGTATTAAACATTGAAATCGAACAAAGATTGAAAAGTCTTGACTCCCTCGACTTTAAGGTTACATTGAATCAAAATATTAAATTAAATAGGCATTTGAAAGAAAACTTAGTCCGTCCATCGTTCGCTACTTTTATGGAAAAGTGGTAGGTGGTTGACAACTAAAAAAGTCACCAGTATCCTATTGATTCTAATTTTTTGAAACGCTGCTAAAAAGCATGATGTAATCGGGGATCATACCACTATTTGAGCATCACGGATAGTCAACGTCAAAGAGTGAGAACTGAGGCTGAAGAACTCTATTTTTCGCGTCAGTTTGTCTGTTTTCAAGGGCTACCAGCAGACGAATGCACGTTATGTAGACACAGGCAGCAGATCAGGCGCTTGCTGTTTTTGTTGTAATCTATGAATGAATTGTTAAGTTTAAGTTTTCTCCTTATATTATGTCACAGGTTTGTTGTGGCTCCTCCCATTTGTAATCTTTAAAAGCAAATTGAGCATTGTAGTTCACCGATACCGCACTTCGTAAAATACTTGCAGACTAAGGGATGGTGGCATTCTGCAATACAAGTGATGGCCGACGACAACAATGACCGGTTCTATGCACTTCAGCCCGGCACCGCGCTGCTGCTACGGTCGCAGATTCCAATCCTACTTCGGGCATGGATGTGTCTGTTGTCCTTAGGTTAGTTAGGTTGAAGTAGTTCTAAATCTAGGGGACTGATGACTTCAGATGTTAAGTCCCATAGTGCTTAGAGCCATTTGAACAATTCGACGACAGTGAGGAACTACCATATATACCAGATGGGGCAAGTGCCGCACTCTGCGTGTACACGCATACCATCTAATAGCCCACACCACATGGTAACAGGTACATTATTGATTGTCTCACCAATGGTGTGCCATGTGTTTGTTGCTCCTCTCTGTTGGCGTTGTTATTAAAATAGCACTGATTGCTTTGCCCGTTTTCAATAATAACGCAGTATTTCAAAGCAATGCAGATTTTATGAACAAAAGTTACTCTTTTTAAAAAAAAAGTTTATTAAAAAAAGAAAAACTTTACCACTCTTGCTGTGGATACTTGATATTTTGGCCTTTTATTCAGTTATTAGTACAAAAATAAAACCACCTGTTATAACCGAGAGCAAACAAATACCGAGGAATACCGGTTATTCAGAACTAAAATACCGTTATCGGTTCCAACAAGTCACTTTTTCCCACCTCTACTTCCCCGTCCCGCAAGGTAGCGTGCTGCTCAAAAATGGCTCTAAGCACTATGGGACTTAACATCTGAGGTCTTCAGTCCCCTAGACTTAGAACTACTTAAACCCAACTAATCTAAGGACATCTGACACATCCATTCCCGAGGCAGGATTCGAAACTGCGACCATAGCAGCAGCGCGGTTCCGGACTGAAGCGCCTAGAACCGCTCGGCCACAGCGGCCGGCTAGCGCGCTGTGCTTACGCCATACGAGCCGGCCACGTCTACCCTCTATCTACTATCACATAAATTTAATGTTTGCTTTTCCTCAAATATGATCCAGTTTTCATGTTACATAAAGTTTTAATTGTTAAGGACTCGAAATCGAGCCCCTTTAATCCTTACTACATTTGTGGGGTAATTTATCACACCACGCGTTACTCATTTGTTTACAGTTCCGTTCCAATTGCAACGTTACCACTCTGCTACTATGTAATCTTACAACCTCTGTGCTTTTGCGTTGTGCAAGCGCGTGCTAACCAGCAACCATTATTTCCGTAGGTACTTACCAGTTGGGATCGAAATTTACCCCATGAAGCTATAAACGTTACTTTTATTATTCGTCATCAAAAATTGATGGAGCGACGTGTGAACGATAATTGAATTTTCGAGTTATTGTTAGCTGGTGAAGATTGCTGACGCATTGGAAGCATCAGATTTTTTTTTTTTTTCAAGATATAGCCGAGTTTAGTGAAAATGAAACAGAAATACTTGATCATGAAACTGACAGTGATATAGGGGCCGATGAAGAGGCAGAAAAAGAGAACGTTCGTGAAGAGAACAAGGAAACGGCGAAACAATATGGCGATTTATAGGGAAACATCCGTTATAAATTAGAGTAACAGGATGGGACATCGATATTTTATAAAACAACTTGGCGTGGTCTTGATCAAAGCAAATATCAAAGAGAGGAAAAAGAATTCCTGAAACCTTTCTAGGGACGTGCAGCTTGCAGTGGACAAAGTTCTTTAGAAAAATTTTGGAAATGATAGTGGAGACGACGAATATGCAGTGGAAGACCAAGGGAGACCGAATCAGCCAAAAAACACAAACGAATCACAATGTCACAAACGTCCACGCCTGAAAGGTACAAAAACTACGAAAACCTGTTATAAAAATCAAAAACACTTGTGCAAAATGCTTTCCATTGCCAAAAGATTTGTCTTGGCTGTGATGAACGAAAATAAGTGCTTAGTTGATTCGTTCTTGTACCTAATTGTGACTTGTTTTATTGATATCCATTGTTTATTTTTTCCTTTAAAGATTCTTAATTAATCATTATTTAATCTCTCAACATGTTTTTCAACGTTATCGAAGTCGATTTCCTTTGTTTATTTTTGAGCCAATCCCAAAAACTCTGTTTAAGAGGCCAATGTTAATGTAAGGGCCTTACTTGTTGGTAAGATCATGTTTTCTTTTTTGATCAAGAATGATTTTTCATAAATAGAAACCTTCCTCTTATTGTTTCATAACAACTGTTTAGACAAAAAAACATAGGAGTAAATAAGTTTCAGATGTTTTCTGTTTTGAGTTCCAAAATTATGCCACGAAGTTACTGACGTCCGTCTAAATAGCGCGTGCAGTTAAGGATTAACTACAACGCAAAACTGTCGTGTATCTACAGCAGCGTTTCTCATCCTTACAGCATTCGCGACCTAATTTTCAATCATAATTTTCATTGCGTCCCCCTCCCCTCCCCTCCCCTCCCCCTGATTTATATATATATACATGCGTATATACAATGTATTTTGGTGCTAAAAGTACAAAGTTACAAGCATTATAAACTAACAAGAAGAAGTAAGTTAATTGCTGTTTCGCAAGACAGATCCGCTCCATTGACAAAACCACAAGCGATGGCCGTTATTGCTCTCTGTTTTAGTGGTAGCGCGCGAAAAGTTGATAGACTGCCTCAGGGGAGTGCGGGGAGCACAGGGAAAGTAGCACGGCAGCAGCGGGCTTCAACGACGTGAGATGGTTGAATGTTCTCTTATTTGTGTTCGAGTGCTGACAACTCACGTGGCTCGTACCGATCAGTTACAATTCGAAAGTGACACACACGAGTAACATCAGTTCGTTAGTGCACTTTATAGACAAAATCATATTCACCTATGGCACTTATTTACAACCTTGTGTGGATGACACAAAACTTCAACGCGATACTAACGTCTCTGTGTCGCTTCTGCTTTTTTAGAAACACAAATCTCATGCATATGTTGGTTCCCTGCCGAACCAGTTCCCATGAAACCAACTGTGACAAAGTACGCGTTTCCGCAGTCTATCGAGTGTCAAGATTTTTTCATACGTGCAGGGGCTATGTATTATCATCGAAATATACAGCTGTATTTACATTCTGCCTGCTTTTGTAGTATCGCAGTGCACATCCATATGTACTTCTTCGGACGCAATGTGAAAGTTTCAATGAATGCAAGTCATAACTATCCTTCTCTAGCCAGGAGTTGACTTCAATTACACTGAAGCGCCAAAGAAACTGGTATAGTCATGCGTATTCAAATACAAAGATATGTAAACAGGCAGAAGACGGTGCTGTGGTCGGCAACGTCTATATAAGACAATAAAGGTCTGGCGTAGTTGTTACATCGGTTACTGCTGCTACAACGGCAGGTTAACAAGATTTAATCTGCCACGAAGTTTCATATCAGCGCACACTCCGCTGCAGAGTGAAAATCTCATTCTGGAAACATCCCCGAGGCTGTGGCTAAGCCATGTCTCCGCAATATCCTTTCTTTCAGGAGTGCTAGTTCTGCAAGGTTCGCAGGAGGGCTTCTGTAAAGTTTGGAAGGTAGGAGACGAGGTACTGGCAGAAGTAAAGCTGTGAGGACGGGGCGTGAGTCGTGCTTGGGTAGCTCAGATGGTAGAGCACTTGCCTGCGAAAGGCAAAGGTCCCGAGTTCGAGTCTCATTCCGGTACACAGTTTTAATCTACCAGGAAGTTTCATGTCAGCGCACACTCCGCTGCAGAGTGAAAATCTCATTCTGAAGATTTAAGTGAGTTTGAACGTGGTGTTATAGTCGACGCA
Organism: Schistocerca nitens; assembly: GCF_023898315.1. NCBI lineage: Eukaryota > Metazoa > Arthropoda > Insecta > Orthoptera > Acrididae > Schistocerca > Schistocerca nitens. The sequence continues at coordinate 566,038,280 of NC_064614.1, read as the reverse complement.
CGAGCGAAGGGACACAGCATCTCCGAGGTAGCGATAAACTGCGAATTTTCTCGTACGATCATTTCACGAGTGTACCGTGAATATCAGGAAACCCATAAGACATCAGATCTCCGACATCTCTGCGGCCGGAAAAAGATCCTGCAAGAACGGGACCAACGACGACTGAAGAGAATCGTTCAACGTGACAGAAGTGCAACCCTTCGGCAAATTGCTGCAGATTTCAATGCTGGGCCATCAGCAATTGTCAGCGTGCGAACAATTCAACGAAACATCATCGATATGGGCTTTCGGAGCCGAAGGCCCACTCTTGTACCCTTGATGATTGCACGACACAAAGCTTTACACCTCACCTAGGCCCGTCAACACCGATATTGGACTGCTGACGAATGGAAACATGTAGCTTGGTCGGACGAGTCCCGATCAAAATTGTATCGAGGGGATGGACGTGAACGGGTATGGAGACACCCTCATGAATCATTGAACACTTTGCTGACTGGAACCTTGTTGCCTGGTCGGACGAGTCTCTTTCAAAATTGTATCGAGTGGATGGACGTGTACGTGTATGGAGGCAACCTCATGAATCATTGAACCCTGTATACTAAAATGTAAACTTTCACGGCCGGAAATATCATGCCCATTATAATTATCCGGGCTGTTATGCCGTGGTCGGTTGATGAATTCCGTACTGTTTCCCAACGTTTCGTCTCCGACTGCGGGAGACATCTTCAACAATACGGAATTCATCAACCGACCACGGCATAACAGCCCGGATAATTATAATGGACATGAACCCTGTATGTTATCTGGGGGGGGGGGGGTTGTTGAAGCTGGTGGAAGGTCTGTAATGGTGTGGGTGTGTGCAGTTGGAGTGTTATGTGACCCTGTGACCCCTGAAACGTGTAGAAAGGACTCTGACACGCACCATGTACGTAAGCATCCATTCATGTCCATCGTCCATTCCGACGGACTTGAGCAATTCCAGCAGGGCACGCCACACGTCCAGATTGCTAAAGGGTGGCTCCAAGAACACTCTTCTGTGTTTTAAACGCTTCCGCTGCCCACCAGACTCTCCTGACATAAACATTATTGAGCATATCTGGGATGTTTGGTAACGTGCTGTTTAGAAGAGATTTCCATCCCCTCGCACTCTTACGGATTTACGGACAGCCCTACAGGATTAATGGTGTCAGCTCCCTCCAGTACTACTTCAGACATTAGTCGAGTTCATGCTACGTATGTTGCGGCACTTCTGCGTGCTCGCGGTGGCCCTACACGATATTAGGCAGGAGTACTAGTTTCTTTGGCTCTTCAGTGTAAATGCGTTGCGCAGTACTGACACAGTCCTATTTACAAGTGGATTATGTCATTTAAATGTGAATTTTAATTGTTTATTGTATCAGAACATATTTTGCTTTGCTTTCCTTTCAGTAAATTAATCAGTTCTTTAACTCATGTTTTTTTTCTTTTCAATAAACTCTCGCCCCCCATTCACCCCTCTAGGAAGGGTGCGACCCATATGTTGAGAGGCGCTGATCTACAGTGTCTGATGCATAGTTATATTTCTCCATCGTTTGACGCAGCTGCACTTCCTGCTTGATAGAGAAAGCAAATTATTACTCTCCCATTGGAGTTTGAGTCATAGGACAATAACAGTTAGTATTTTTATACCCAAAAGTCGGAAGTTCCCTTAACGTAGTTCGGCAGCGTTGTCCATCGTCCCAGCTCCATTTGTGAAAGAGACTTTAAGGTAATGTAAATGCAGCGGCGGTCTCTCAAGTACTGCGAGTAAACGTATGTTACTGGAAGCTTGTAGCCTGAGATTCGTCCTAACACTCTCTGCGGCTCTCCCCGTAAAAGTCCCAGTGTCACTTCACATTGGCGTCCAATTGAGTGCTTAATCTAGGTGAACATTTGAGTGGTTCGAAGCGCAGTTTTTACCATTTCTGCTCCTCCCCCCAACTCTCCGTCCGCTCTGCGTCCTTTATTCTGTTTATTGTCCTATGTCACGAGGCTTCCAGAAGACACGTCTTACCTCACTGGCTGACGTCATATTCCCTGCGATAATCTCCGCAACCAGCACACACCATCCTTTCTGCTATGTGTCACTCTGTTTCGCCTCCTTGTATAGTAGAGAATACGACACATCCTGTCAAGAGCGTTTTGTTACTCACTCAGCCTGTGAGCACAGTTTCTCGGCATATAAAATGAAGTTTCAGAGTCTCTCTTGCGCTAGACGACAGCATGTTGGTGCTGTGTTCCCTGTATTTTTGCGTTGTGACCGTTCACTTTCCACTTAAAAGTAAGGTAGTCCCATCATGAACCCCTAATTGTGAAAGGCATTTTTTATCTCCCAGTTCCAATCCCACAATTAGTTCACAAAACTCTACACGTCGTTCTTTATCATCATCATGAACGGCTTGCAGGAATTGATCCTGGTCTAGTTTTACACGGAAACGTCGCCGCGAACCACGCCACAGCTGGCATCAAGGCAAACACTTTGTTTCATGCGTACGTCAAATTTACCCCTACTTTCTGTCTTCATCCATGCAGAGGCTACAGGGATGTAGGGGATGCGGTCCTCAAACACAACTCAGCACAAGGTGTGAAACTACGTAACTACGGCACTGTATTCGTGCAGAAGATACAATCTTGCCAATCATTCGAAACACCCTGTAATTGACTATGACTGTTACAATACACAAGAGGTAATTAATATGACCTACAGTACATATTTTCACATTTTCATGTAAAAAGAAATTAGAGCAGTGATAAAAAGGAAGATTAGGGTTTAACGGTCCGTCGACGACGGACACAAGCTAGAAAAGGAGGAACGGTAAAAGTGGAAGGCACATCGTGGATACGAACAGGCGACCTCCTAAATGCGCGACCAGTCACTTACCACTCCGCCACGGCGTGCAACCTCACTCGATCGAACGCTTATAGCGCAGCACGCATGTTAACATTAAAATGAATGGACAATTATTGATATAACTGTTCACAGGACCAATGCTCACATGACTGGAATATTTTTTGCCCATGAATTTCGTAGGAATAACACGCCAACAAATTTACAAGAGTGCCTAGCTTTTTTGACACGAGACTATATTCACTAATTGAAACAATACAGTGTCTAATGCTCACCGAAAACGTCGAACAACGGCAGTGAAGAAGATATGAACTCCCGCAGGCATTTTAATTGCATAAGGATACCGAGAAAATTCTAGTACCCCAATGTAAATACGTTGCCTACCACAGGGATACTACAACCACAGATGGCACAAATAAGAAATAACGTAGGTTAACTATTGACTAAATCGAAAAAGAATTTCACGTCACAACGATATGATTAATGCATTCATTCGCAGATGCATGAGAATCTGAAGACGCTGTACATCGCTTCACGTCGGCAACAATTTTAAATGCGAGTAGTGTTGCTTGCGCTTTCTGGTCACCTGACAGCTATTACGAGGGAATTAATGTACCGACAATTAATAAATCACATTGTCACCATTTTCAATTGATCTTAACCTACACTTCGAATATTCACCAATTCGTTTCTTAGAGTTTCACCAGTAAAGGACCCACTACCGATTCTTTAATGAATCGAGCTCCCATGTATAACATTAGCCTACTTTACAAACGATTTAATGTGTCAAATATTTGACTTAAGCGTACAAGTGACAAAAGCTTACAAAAGGTTTGAAATAATGTGTGAAATTTGTTGCAAGTCGCTAAGTGTTTTCCTTCTCAAATACTGGAGGAATATAATTTGCGTAATTTGCCCGCCGCGACACTGCCTCGAGACATATTTTCAGTTTTTAGCAGTAATACTTTAATTATCGTGCAAATCTTTTAAGTTAAGACCTGGATGGCCGGACGAGGATTTGAACCATCGTCCTCCCAAATGCGAGTCCAGTGCGCTAGCCATTGTCCAACTTCGTTCGGTGATAGTAGGAAAAGAGGAAGCCGCCAGATAACATTTTCCGAAAGGTATAATTTAAAATTACTAACATTACCGGTTTAAGAATCACGAAAGAAGGCTGTATACGTTGAAGAGATCGGGGGTCACTGGATGTTTGAGATTGATAATATCATGATAAGACAGAGTTTTCTAAATTATAGTTTAATCTGTAAGACGTTTGTGGTCGCAGACGTGGACTTCGACTACAACATGTCGGACATCAACTGCCGATGATAATTGAAGGAACTGCGAAAAGGTACGATTTTTAAGGAGTTGGGAACTGGATAAGATGAAAGAACCAGAGGGAGCTTTAGGCAACGTGGGATTGAAACAGTGGAAAGGAATAATTAGAAGACGAATGGGAAGCTTTGAGAGGCGAAATAGTAAAGGCAGCAGAGGATCACATAGGTAAACAGACAACAAAATCCTAGGAAACACAGAAGATACTGAATTTGACGAAAAGAGAAAGGGAAAGACAGCTGCTGGCTATAGGAAAATTATAAAGACGTTTGCATACGAGAGAAGCAGCTGTATTATTATCAAAAGCTCCTGTGGGAAACGACTATTAAGCCAAGAAGGGAGAGCTGTAAGGTTGTATGAACATAGAGAGAGAGGCAATATTATAGAAAGAGAATAGCAAATACGTGAAGCTGAGATACGAGACATGATACTGCGAGAAGAATTTGGCAAGGCACTGAAAGACCTAAGTGGAAACAAACCCCCTGGAGTAGATGACATTCCCTCTAAATAATTGATATCTTTGACAGACGCGACTAAGACAAACTGTTCCACCTGGTGTGGAAGATACGCTGCCTGACTAAGAAGATGAAGCACCCAGAAGAGGACTGCTGTTGAATGGTGTCGCATTGTGTTCAGCGATGAATCGAGATTCTGCAGCATCCCGACTCACCATCGTCGGCGAATATGGCAGCGGCCCGATGAAAGATCTCATTCTTCCAGTGTTTCGGAGAGGCTAAACAATGTTAATCCTGAAAAATAATCATTTTACAATCTAAAGTTGCTTTGTACTGCTCACGAAGTTCTGTTGATAACCAAACAGATGTGCTGTTGAAATGAAACGGGTAAGGGCGTAATGTATCAAACTGTGAACAGTCTTCATAAATCTCGATAACAGAGTGGTCGTCCCGATGCTGAAGCACACAAAAATCAAAAGATTTCCAAGAAGAACATCTACTAGCGAGAAGGCGTTATTGCCGTCGATTACTAGCAAATAATTAACAGATAATTTCGATATGTGTCACGCCCGGCGGATGGTTAAACCACTGGTGAGTAGACTCAGTGAAAGTTAAAACAGGTACAATGTAATCCGCGCAACGCCAACGAATGCAGAATTAGTTGAAGCGCCGACTGTCGCTGTAATATTGTAATCATGCTCAAAAAATATTACTTTATGAAAAAATTATACGCTGTCATTCTGTGTATTTGTAAGAATACAAAAGCGCTACTGGTACACTTTCAGGAATTGCTGTTTTTCAGTTTTATGACTTTTTGTTCCACCCACAATTTATTGAACTCAGAACCACGGAGGGTGTGAATGTCTTATAGAAAATGATAAATACATGATTCAGCACTGTAACTCGTCTTACTATGATGAGTATGATATACATAAGCGTATAAATAAGTTCACACTTAGTTTTCTTCAATATCAAGACGTATCACTGTAAAGAAATTTGTCCTGGCCCGAGAACGCAATTTTCAGCCCTTATACCCGCGTCTGTAGCCGAGGTCGCTGATGGACACCTGTGCGGTGACACTCGACTCGAGAGGCAGCCGGTTCGAATCCTGGTGATGGAACAAATTTTCACCATCAGTATTTGGCAGGCTAGGGGAATAAAAGTGAAGAAGGTCCTGATCACCAGACTTTGCGCCAGATCCGAAGCTTATCATAGTGTCTTCTGGTGTGGCGGTATAGTCCACTAATAAAATTTTAAAAGATCCGAGATTTCCCGGGATCGTGTGGGAGTCAGCGTGTCAGTGGCGAGTGCAATTTTTCCCGCACTGGCTCCACACCCGACGGTTCCTCAGGCATTTCTGGACTGTAGAATTGTTGTCGTTAAAATCACATGCTCTTGCGCAGGTTGTGAAGAGTGAATATATAAGACAGCATTTGCTGATCTTATTGTGTTTAAGGACATCGTCTAAATGCAATCGTCTTATAAAGAAACATATAACGTTGAAAAAATTGTTATAGTATTTGCATTCGTACTAAAGTTGTGAGTACTGCTGATAGTATTGAATATTTGTACTAAAAGTACATTGATACTACGTTTCTGAGGTACATAAGAGTCTAAAACACTTTCATTAATCCTTACAGATGCTGTGTGCCCTTCTGTAACAACTAAAATGAAAAAAAACTAGTAACAAAAGTTACCATGAATTTCCGGATGATAATGACCTAACAATATGTGGCTAGGAGTGATTTCTCTAGGAATCTCCACGCCATGCACCGTTTGAAATTCGTCCATAGTTTTGCAGTCAACATTTTACTGAGCAGTTTATAAATGTGGTTCCAAAGGAAGAATTCTCTTAATACTGTTAAGCTTCCATCAGTGGCCTATGTCGCTGTATATGTCGTAATGAAAGTGCTGAAGGAAATATCGTGTTCCAACTGCAATATCAGGTTTCACCCAGCTCGCATGAATCTCCATTAATGGTTCTGATATATTCCTGTGACGTCGCAGTAAACAGCATGTGTTCCCCACAGTGCCCTCCATGAATGTGCTAAATGTATTGTCGGATTTTGTGACAAGCGCTCTCCTGTACTTGCAAATTTATGGTGTACGAAACTAGTTGGAAATGTATATAGTGCAAGAGCTAGAAAAAGTGCATGTTTTTGTTGTAACAATGAGGAAAACCACACGGTCTTCCTAGTGCTCTTGTTTGTAAAGATTTATTACCAGTTATACTGAAGCAAACAGCCTCCCTTGTCACAGAAGTTTATGAAGAACCAAAGTTTTTGAACTCCAAACCGCTGAATCGAAAAGTGCTGCGTATTTAACGCTGTACAGACTCTTCACTCAGTAGCAGCTGCTAACAGTCGGCAGTCAGCCGAAATGGGTGCCGAGGCTGTCAGAGCATACTAGCGGGCTATGGCTAGGGCGTGAGAGTGGTGGTGGTGGTCCGTCCGTCAGATGGGGACATGAAGCTCTGCGCTCCCCGATGATATTCGACAGGAGTGGGCTATGTGGTGGCACCGATTTGACTCTCTCCCTTGTCTCATTGTCACAGAACACACTCACTACACATACATCAATTAGACTCACTTACACTCAACAGACAGACTTAATTCACATTTCTAACACAATGAGAGGAAACGGGCCATTGTGCTCGGAGGAAGAAAATACTCCAATTAGGTGGCTGAACCTGCCACTCGTGGCCTCCCAACCAACAATGCCACACAACTGTTCCCTTTTTTTTTTATCAATAATACATTACTGGCCATTAAAATTGCTACACCACGAAGATGACGTGCTACATACGCGAAATTTAACCGACAGGAAGGCGATGTTGTGATATGCAAATGATTAGCTTTTCAGAGTATTCACACAAGGTTGGCGCCGGTGACGACACCTACAACGTGCTGACATGAGGAAAGTTTCCATCCGATTTCCCATACAGAAACAGCAGTTGACCGGCGTTGCCTGGTGAAACGTTGTTGTGATGCCTCGTGTAAGAAGGAGAAATGCGTTCCATCACGTTTCCGACTTTGATAAAGGTCGAATAGTAGCCTATCGCGATTGCGGTTTATCGTATCGCGACATTGCTGCTCGCGTTGGTCGAGATCCAATGACTGTTAGCAGAATATGGAATCGGTGGGTTCAGGAGGGTAATAAGGAACACCGTGCTGGATCCCAACGGCCTCGTATCACTAGCAGTCGAGATGACAGACATCTTATCCGCTTGACTGTAACGGATCGTGCAGCCACGTCTCGATCCCTGAGTCAACAGATGGGGTCGTTTGCAAGACAACAACCATCTGCACGAACAGTTCGAAGACGTTTGCAGCATCATGGACTATCAGCTCGGAGACCATGGCTGCGGTTACCCTTGACGCTGCATCACAGACAGGAGCGCCTGCGATGGTGTACTCAACGACAAAGCCTGGGTGCACGAATGGCAAAACGTCATTTTTTCGGATGAATACAGGTTCTGTTTACAGCATGAAGATGGTCGCATCCGTGTTTGGCGACATCGTGGTGAACGCACATTGGAAGCGTGTATTCGTCATCGCCATACTGGCGTATCACCCGGCGTGATGGTATGGCTGCCATTGGTTACACGTCTCGGTCACCTCTTGTTCGCATTGACGGCACATTATACACTGGACGTTACATTTCAGATGTGTTACGACCCGTGGCTCTACCCTTCATTCGATCCCTGCGAAACCCTGCGTTTCAGCAGGATAATACACGACCGCGTGTTGCAGGTCCTGTACGGATCTTTCTGGATACAGAAAACGTTCTATTGCTGCCATGGCCAGCATTCTCCAGATCTCTCACCAACTGAAAACGTCTGCTCAATGGTGGCTGAGCAACTGGCTCGTCACAATACGCCAGTCACTACTCTTGATGAACTGTGGTATCGTGTTGAAGCTGCATGGGCAGATGTATCTGTACACGCCATCCAAGCTCTGTTTGACTCAATGTCCAGGCGTATCAAGGCCGTTATTACGGCCAGAGGTGGTTGTTCTGGGTACTGATTTCTCAGGATCTATGCATCCAAATTGCGTGAAAATGTAATCATATGTCAGTTCTAGTATAATATATTTGTCCAATGAATAGCCGTTTATTATCTGCTTTTCTTCCTGATGTAGCAATTTTAATGGCCAGTAGTGTAGGATAGCTTCTCTGCTCGTTTCATGTCTAATGTAATTATCAAGTGCATATACCAAACGTAGTCCACTGCATTCCGGACCCACTAACACATTTTTCTCAACGCAGCCAGCATAGAAAAAAAGAAAAACGAATACCACTCTATTATCCATATTATATACTTACCTACATCGCACCCCCCCTTCCCCCCATGAACCATGGACCTTGCCGCTGGTGGGGAGGCTTGCATGCCTCAGCGACACAGTTAGCAGTACCATAGGTGCAGTCACAACGGAGGGGTATCTGTTGAGAGGCGATACAAACGTGTGGTTCTTGAAGAGCGGCAGCAGCCTTTTCAGTAGTTGCAGGGGCAACAGTCAGGATGACTGACTGACCTGGCCTTTTAACATCAACCAAAATGGCTTACTGTGCTGGAACTGCGAGCGGCTGAAAGCAAGGGGAAACTACAGCCGTAATTTTTTCCGAGGGCATCCAGCTTTACCATATGGTTAAATGATAATGGCGTCCTCGTGGGTAAAATATTCCGAAGGTAAAATAGTCCCCATTGATCAGGCAGGTAGATTAGAAATTTTAAAAAGGGAAATGGATAGGTTAAAGTTAGATATAGTGGGAATTAGTGAAGTTCGGTGGCAGAGGGAACAAGACTTTTGGTCAGGTGAATACAGGGTTATAAATACAAAATCAAATAGGGGTAATGCAGGAGTAGGTTTAATAATGAATAAAAAAATAGGAGTGCGGGTAAGCTACTACAGGCCGAAGTGGCCGTGCGGTTAAAGGCGCTGCAGTCTGGAACCGCAAGACCGCTACGGTCGCAGGTTCGAATCCTGCCTCGGGCATGGATGTTTGTGATGTCCTTAGGTTAGTTAGGTTTAACTAGTTCTAAGTTCTAGGGGACTAATGACCTCAGCAGTTGAGTCCCATAGTGCTCAGAGCCAGCCAAGCTACTACAAACAGCAAAGTGAACGCATTATTGTGGCCAAGACACGAAGCCCACGCCTACTACAGTAGTACAAGTTTATATGCCAATTAGCTCTGCAGATGATGAAGAAATTGATGAAATGTATGATGAGATGAAAGAAATTATTCAGGTAGTGAAGGGAGACGAAAATGTAATAGTCATGGGTGACTGGAATTCAAGAGTAGGAAAAGGGAGAGAAGGAAACACAGTAGGTGAATATGGACTGGGGCTAAGAAATGAAAGAGGAAGCCGCCTGGTCGAATTTTGCGCCGAGCATAACCTAATCATAGCTAACACTTGGTTTAAGAATCATGAAAGAAGGTTGTATACATGGAAGAACCCTGGAGATACTAAAAGGTATCAGATAGATTATATAATGGTAAGACAGAGATTTAGGAACCAGGTTTTAAATTGTAGGACATTTCCAGGGGCAGATGTGGACTCTGACCACAATCTATTGGTTATGAACTGTAAATTAAAACTGAAGAAACTGCAAAAAGGTGGGAATTTAAGGAGTTGGGACCTGGATAAACTGAAAGAACCAGAGGTTGTAGAGAGTTTCAGGGAGAGCATAAGGGAACAATTGACAGGAATGGGGGAAAGAAATACAATAGAAGAAGAATGGGCAGCTTTGAGGGATGAAATAGTGAAGGTAGCAGAGGATCAAGTAGGTAATAAGACGAGGGCTAGTAGAAATCCTTGGGTAACAGAAGAAATATTGAATTTAATTGATGAAAGGAGAAAATATAAAAATGCAGTAAATGAAGCAGATAAAAAGGAATACAAACGTCTCAAAAATGAGATTGACAGGAAGTGCAAAATGGCTAAGCAGGGATGGCTAGAGGACAAATGTAAGGATGTAGAAGCTTATCTCACTAGGGGCAAGTTAGATACTGCCCACAGGAAAATTAAAGAAACCTTTGGAGAAAAGAGAACCACTTGTATGAATATCAAGAGCTCAGATGGAAACCCAGTTCTAAGCAAAGAAGGGAAGGCAGAAAGGTGGAAAGAGTATATAGAGGGTCTATACAAGGGCGATGTACTTGAGGACAATATTATGGAAATGGAAGAGGATGTAGATGAAGATGAAATGGGAGATATGATAATGCGTGAAGAGTTTGACAGAGCACTGAAAGACCTGAGTCGAAACAAGGCCCCCGGAGTAGACAACATTACATTAGAACTACTGACAGCCTTGGGAGAGCAAGTCCTGACAAAACTCTACCATCTGGTGAGCAAGATGTATGAGACAGGCGAAATACCCTCAGACTTCAAGAAGAATCTAATAATTCCAATCCCAAAGAAGCAGGTGTTGACAGATGTGAAAATTACCGAACTATCAGTTTAATAAGTCACAGCTGCAAAATACTAACGCGAATTCTTTACAGACGAATGGAAAAACTGGTAGAAGCCGAACTCGGCGAAGATCAGTTTGGATTCCACAGAAATGTTGGAACACGTGAGGCAATACTGATCCTACGACTTATCTTAGAAGAAAGATTAAGGAAAGGCAAACCTACGTTTCTAGCATTTGTAGACTTAGAGAAAGCTTTTGACAATGTTGACTGGAATACTCTCTTTCAAATTCTGAAGGTGGCAGGGGTAAAATACAGGGAGCGAAAGGCTATTTATAATTTGTACAGAAACCAGATGGCAGTTATAAGAGTCGAGGGGTATGAAAGGGAAGCAGTGGTTGGGAAGGGAATGAGACAGGGTTGTAGCCTCTCCCCGATGTTATTCAATCTGTGTATTGAGCAAGCAGTAAAGGAAATAAAAGAAAAATTTGGAGTAGTATTAAAATCAATGGTGAAGAAATAAAAACTTTGAGATTTGTCGACGACATTGTAATTTTGTCAGAGACAGCAAAGGACCAGGAAGAGCACTTGAACGGAATGGACTGTGTCTTGGAAAGAAAATATAAGATATATATCAACAAAAGCAAAACGAGGGTAATGGAAAGTAGTCGAATTAAATCAGGTGATGCTGAGGGTATTAGATTAGCAAATGCGTTTTGCTGTTTGGGGAGTAAAATAGTTGATGATGGTCGAAATAGAGAGGATATAAAAAGTAGACTGGCTATGACAAGGAAAGCGTTTCTGAAGAAGAGGAATTTGTTAACATCGAGTATAGATTTAAGTGTCAGGAAGTCTTTTCTGAAAGTATTTGTATGGAGTGCAGCCATGTATGGATGTGAACATGGACAATAACCAGTTTAAACTAGAAGACAGTAGAGGTTTTAGAAATCTGATGCTACAGAAGAATGCTGAAGATGGTAGATCAAGCAACTAATGAGGAGGTACTCAATATAATTGGGGAGAAGAGGAATTTGTGGCACAACTTGACTAGATGAAGGGATCGGTTGGTAGGACACGTTCAAGGTATCACCAATTTAGTACTGGCGGGAAGCATGGAGGGTAAAAATCGTATAGCGAGACCAAGAGATAAATGCAGTAAGCAGATTCAGAAGGATGTAGGTTGCAGTAGTTTTTCGGAGATGAAGATGCTTGCACAGGATAGGTTAGCATGGAGAGCTGTATCAAACCAGTCAGTGGACTGAAGACCACAACAACAACATATATCGGTGCGCAAAACTTAAGGACGAAAGTAACTTTAGCATGTGTCACTGCCAAGTAACATGGCTCTAGGAAACTTGGACCATATACAGAAAGAATAGCTGTAGTATATTACAGGAGTAACTGACATAAATACGCAATGAGGTGGACAGAAATGACACTTTATTGTACGACAGTAACTACATACGGGTCTTAATACGGTATGTAGTCACCATGGATGGCATTGGATGCTCTGCAACGTGGTCCCATGCTGGCCAAGAAGTTGGCAACAAGTTCTTGTGTAGGGCATCCCAGTCCTCCAGCAACGCGGCTGAGAACTTCTGGATGGGTGTTGGTGCACGTGGACGTGCAGCAATATGTCTCGTCAAAGCATCTCACACGTGCTCGGTGGGATTCAAGTCGTGGGAACAGGCAGGTCAATTCATTCGCCGAAAATCCTTTCATTCCAGGAGTTCCTCCACTTGCGCAGTTCGATGCGGTCGCGCACTGTCATCCACAAAAATAAAGTCAGGGCCAAATGTACCCATGAAAAGACGCACTTGGGGAAAGAGTACAGTGTCAGAATAATGTCGACCGCTCATTGTACCATGTTCGAAGATCTGGACGGTAGTACGTCCATACAGCATTACGCCTCCCCACATAACACCTGGACCACCGCTACGGTCATGTTGGACAATGTTCTGTGTGCATTACGTATCGTCATATGGCGGAAGCTGGGAACACGTAGTGCATCCAGGAACATTGTCGAACATGACCGTAGCGGTGGTTGCAGGTGTTACGGTGTGGGAAGGGATAATGTTTCATGGGCGTACTGACCTCTAATTCCTGAGCACAGTACAGACAGCGATCACCGTTATCGCGACACTGTACTTCTTTTCCATGTGCGTGTTTCCAAGGGTGTATTCGGCCATGATTTCATTTTTCTGTATGGCAGTCCACGACCGCATCGAACTGTGCGCATGGAGGAGCTCTTGAAACTAGCGGATATTCGGCGAATCGATTCGTTGTAGCTATTGTCTTGAATAGAAGTGCCATTTCTGCTCGTCTCATTATGTATTTCTTTCAGTTACCCTCTGTACTAGACTGTAGCCGTTCTTTCTATGTTCGCCCCAAATTATATCGCGCTGTGTTACTTGGCAGTGACACATCATGCTGAAGCTACTTGCGTCCTTAGGTTTTTTGCACCAATTTATTATAAGTATCCTGGAGATGAGGAAACGTGTATAAAACGTGAAGCTTCTATATGGTTCAAAGGGCTCTAAGCACAATGGGACCTAACATCTGAGGTCATCGGTCCACTAGACTTAAAATTACTTAAACCTAATTAACCTAAGGACATCACACACATCCATGCCCAAGGCAGGATTCGAACCTGCGACCGTAACAGCCGCGTGGTTCCGGACTGAAGCGCCTAGAATCGCTCGGCCACAGCGGCCGGCCCGTGAAGCCTCTAACGGATGTCTTAGATGAAAACCGGTAACGAAAATTGGGCATAATCCTTTCTTCTAAGAGTAATTTCGTGAACATCGCGATAACAACGGACATGACTATGTAACCCTCTCGAAAATATTTCTGTGCTAAAAATACGATTTTTCTGTCACGGAGCTACAGGAATTCATTCTCATGTACAAGGAGGAATTATATTCATGGTAGAATCACCGAAGCACAGTAGGTTACAACTTTCCGCACGGTCTTTTCCACTGAATAAGTTGCGAAGCATCTACCCTAATGTTCGGGAAACTTGGTGCAGATCTTGAGAAGAAAATACTGTGTTTGGGTGATCGTCGAACGACTGTGTCTCTGCCTAAGCATAAGTGCTTTTCTTACACCGTTACGACCGCTTAACTTCTGCGCGCGGAAAAACACACCTCCTTCGCAGTTATCTTTACTACGCCCGGTTGCGATAGCGATAGCGCCTGGTTTCGCAATACACTGGCTTCATAGTCGCGCTCCCTGCAACCTCACTCTTACCTGCAGAAACTCAGGCACAGTGCTGTTGATACACACTCGTGACTCAGATTGTGAATCGTAAATATTGACCTACAGGTCTTTCGAAAATCAGTGGGCTCGGAAGACACTGAGTAATTTCATGTAGCAGAAAATGTCACCGGAGAAAGGGAAGGAACAAATTCGACTTAAGTGGTGCCGCGTTTTGGATGGGAAACGTAATACACATTTTAGCCCGAGAATAACAACAAAAAAAATCATACGAGGGAGGTTTCTTCACAGAAAGGAAATAAATTAGAGTATTTCATTGTGAAATAATGAAGATAATCATTAGGTTCAGAAAGTTATTATTACACTCAGGGCCGCACGGGATTAGTCGAGCCGTCTAGGGCGCTGCAGTCATGGACTGTGCGGCTGGTTCCGGCGGAGGTTCGACTCCTCCCTCGGGCATGGGTGTGTGTGTGTTTGTCCTTAGGATAATTTAGGTTAAGTAGTGTGTAAGCTTAGGGACTGATGACCTTAGCAGTTATGTCCCATAAGATTTCACACACATTTGAACGTTTGAACATTACACTCAGGAATCTTTTCCTCGACGCTTCTTTTAAGTAAAGTCATCAATTATGTCATCATAATTAAACCTGCTTGTAACTGCACTTCGAATTTGCAATATAATGTGATAAGTCTTTCTAGCAAAGTAGTAGTCCAGAAATAATTTTTAATTCTTTCCAAAATAGAAAATGACCTTTTCACTGAACAATTAGAAATCGTCATTGACAAGTTTCTTCTGAGCCATCCGTACAATACATCTAGTTCTTTTTCTTACAGGGACAACCATAACTTCAATGACACCAGTTGAGTAGTAGCTAACAACCACAATGATGATAACTGACAACCACAGCAATGACAACTTGTACACGAATCGCAGCGAAACACAAGTATACAGCAGTACCTTCCAATGTGGCAGAAGGGGGCACAAGAACAGAACACAAGACGGATGTTATGATCGATGCGCTCGTCGATATGGCGATGACGCTCGAAGCCAATCTCTTGTACGTATAAGATAAATGGGGCAATACACGCTAAAATGGGGAAGGCACAAAAACGCGCCAGGGTTCTAATGGAAGTTCACGTGGCCGTAAGGCAAATGGTGGGACTTCCATCCCCTCCTCCCCATCCCTCCCCCCCCCCCCTCCACCGCCGCGCAAGATCTATTCTTCTGTGTTCTTGCAAATCTATGGCTGCTGGACTGCCTTCTGTTATTGTCAAATTACAAGCAATTTTGTTTTCCAGTGTGCGTGGCCAATTCTACTGAAAATACAAGCGTTGATCAAAGTCTCAGGTGGCACTCGACACTCCATGCGTAAATCTGTTCGTGGGTGGAGGTCACCATAGAATACAGAACCAGAGTGGTAGCTGTGGCAAAAACAGTCTTGTTTTCGATAGTTTCAAAAGCACCATTCTGTTAGAACTTTGCATCCTGCTCAAACCGTGAGATGATATTTCAAGAGAAAGGCATTTAGATGTGTCTCAAAATAGTCAGTGCCACCCACAGCCATCAGAGAAAAATGTAGAACAAATCTGACAGCTATTCACTGGTAATCAGCGAAAATCGGCACAACGAATAAGCATCTACTATTTTAATTACGTTTCCAGTCTATTCTCCACTGCCTGCTGAGCAACGCTCAGCTTCTGAAAGGTTTTTCAGACTTATCTGTATCTCACTGGTACAAGTCAATGTGGAAATACAAATCATTTGCAAGCTTTCCTTGTAAGGCACATAGGAAACTTAATTTTGAGACTCTCATTTAATTTGTATTGGTCATCACTTGGGTAAGGGGGCCAGTAGAAGTTGAGGTTGGACATGTGAGGCGGTGGCGCTACAAGTGTCGGAGACCGAGCGCTGAGGGCTGGTGAGTGATCCATTATTACGCCCGAAGGCATCAGTGGAACAGTAGATGTGTAATAACTTTTTATTAACGTGACTGCTACAGTGTCTTCTACGCTACTCAGGAAATGGGCTGGGCTGCTCTCTCTGGCGTCGGCGAGGAGTGCTAGACCCTGGATTCCGGCTGCTTAGGTGGTTTGCGGTAGGTCACGCACACTGCCTGACAGGAAGCCGGTAGCGGGAGCCAGCGAGGCGGCTAGCGGACGCGTCACTGTGGACACTCGAAGAGTCCTGTGTTCACAGCCTCTTCTGTATGGCTTTTGTTGTGAAGGCAGAACCCCAGGACTCACTCAGCACACACGGCATACTGTCAGGAAGGCTGTTGACACACAGTCTGAGAGGCGTCACTCGAGTGGCCACCATGCAAGTGGAAGATGGCAGCTTGCAGTTAGTCGGTTTGGCCCTTCTCCAGAGGAAATCCCAGTAGGTCCGCATCTTCAATCAGTCACGGCTGTGCCAAATCATTAGCGGCAGCGTAGAGCGACGAAGCACACCCCCGGCCGGCAGGCTCCGTCGGAGGTTCGAGTCCTCCCTCGGGCATGGGGGTGTGTGTTGTCCTTAGTGTAAGTTAGTTTAAGTTAGATTAAGTAGTGCGTAAGCTTAAGGACCGATGACCTCAGCAGTTTGGTCCCATAAGACCTTCCAATAAATTCCCAAAAAATGACCAGACACTGATGAGATGTCCGACACAGGGGTGTTTAAAGCCAGACACCACATCGTCGTACTAGGTTAGGCGGCCATTTGCCCTCATTTATCAGAGGTCTCAGTGGTCTTGTTCGCACCGCAGTCTCTCAGGTACGGGCGCTTTTTCCCTGCCTCTGCATTTCCCGTCAGCACTACACGCCTTAGGCTACTGGACGTGGGATGCTGTATGTTATTACTCCGTATTATAGAGTTTACAGAACGGCATTCTGAGTGCCGTCATGCTGCTTCGTTTGCGCTCCTTGCTGTAGCTCGTCTTGCTCTGTAGCAATCGGTTACGAGCGGTGCACTGCTTTTGCAATACTGGCAGTTTTCGCGTGCTCTAGAAATCGACTGTCCTCAAAGTGAGGATCGCGACCCCCTGGGGAGTTCAGGGAGCAATAGAGGGAGTGCCGGCTTTCACCGAAATATTAATATTTCATATTATGCACGAAAAAGACTACCAGCGAACAAATATTGCTAGCGTCAGGTTCTCATTTCCATGAACCAAGTTAAAAGCTGGTCAATCGTTAATTTGTTGTCGTATTTCACAAGAACTGACCAGTAGATGCCGTCAGCAGGAACGACTCATGTTTTAACACACAGCCCCTGTCACCCATAGGTTAGCTACCTATCAAATCTTTAACAACCACTAATGACAGTAAGCCGTTTCACAATGTGACCGCCGCTTCCTTGCAAAACTGACTACAAGAATAGATTGTTATTCAGTGCCATTTCGACCGTACATCAAATTTTCAGCTAGGCTTTCGGAGTTACCTCAAAGGTAGTTACATAGCTATAAGTTGAGTTTTAGCTTGTGTTCAGTGGAAGCAGTTTACCGGATTTAAAATAGATACGACTTCCGCCCTTGCCATGGATAAGTGGCTGATCCGCAGTGGTAACAAGAGGTCCCATGGAAGTGATTCATCGAGTTTCTCTTCTTCTTTGAAAGTATGTAATTCTATTAAGGAAAAAGATTCGAATTTATTTGTACGTCGTGATCTTTCAAGTACTAAGACTTACTAAATGAACTATAAGTATTGTAGATGGAAACAAATTTTAACTTACTAAAGAATTTGTGGAATAATTTGTAAAAAATATATGCACTGAGATACACATACTTGCTCAATTCTAATAACTGCTCTCACAGCCGCAATTATTTATAAACTAGTTGCATTTGTCATCTTGCACCACCTTTGAATAATGCAAATGCATTATAATTTAAAAAAAAAAATTTACCTCTGATTTGCTCAAATGACACTCTCTAATTATTATTATTATTAATATTTCTATTGTTGTTGTTGCTGTTCTTGTAACTGGCAGTTGCAATAATTAGACAGAGGGAAATAGATATCGTGACCCGTTTTTGTGCCAAATATGAAAAGTGCAGAGGAAGGAAACTAAAATAGGGGAGGAGCCTTAAAATAATTTATGTTCCAGAATAAAGCCCGACGGAAAGAGTTTGAGAACTCTGCTCTAGATTGTGATGGTGACTTTTGGTGTGAGCCGGACTTGGTTCTTTTAGCGTCTGTTTCGAGCAATAGCTTCTAAAATTTGCTAGAGCAAATGGGAACAAGATTGCTGTGCAGCCAAAATCACTCCAGACGATTTTGATCTTCTGTTTATTTATTTTCCTTTCCTTCTGGCAATTGCTTTTGGCTGTCCTAAGTATAAAAACTCAACGTTTCCTTTTCGACATTTTCATCGCGCATTATTTTAGTCCTATTGTAACAGATTTTGATGGTATCAGAACAAAATGCCGGTGTGGCATTATTGGTCGGGAAAACCCCTCTGGGGTTGTTTGCCACTTGGTGCAGTTCGTTCTATTTGACGTCACTTCGGCGACTTCCGCATCTTTCTGATGAAAATGAGATTAAATTATTATTAGATCAACACAAACAGCCAGTCTCTGAGTGGAGAATATATCCGACCCGGCTGAGAATCGAACGTAGCTCCCCGCGATCTAGGGACATCGACGCTAACCACCTTTTTGTGTTCTTTCTTTCGATCTGTTTCTTCGTCATTTTTCGTTCGCGGTTCTGTACACATGTCACATAACGTTTTTCACATTCCATCGATGAGAACTTCACCCAGTTATTTATTACCGAGTGTGGACAGTCCCCCCCGGCCGCATGCGCTGCGTTACCTGACCGGCAAGCAGTAGACCTGTTCATGACGGTATTGCAATTTGGAGGCGATCTAACATTTGGTATACCATTTTTAACCCGTCTCATTGACGCCAAGTATCGATGTCAATTTTAAAACTAATACATGATACCAAAAAGAGTATATGTGATATAATGCACAAGAATATTAGTATATGTAAACACTCCGTTTTAAATACACTGCATGTTTTTGTTGGGGAAGAACACTTGGCAAAGCGACGACTCTTACCTCTTATCGATATACCGCAAATCTGTTCGTTACGAATTTTCCACATATATTAACGTGGATAAAATTTCCTTGATTGTAATCTGTGATATGAAGTACTTCCGATAAGAAACTTGAGGTTAATGTGTTCAAATTGAAATTACTGCGATAAATGCCGTAACTAATCAACAGTAAAATGTCGTCACAAATGGTGAAACATTCGTACGTAATTTTGTTTGACTCATGACTAAATAAAAACGCCAAATTACAACACATTTTTCTCTTAGTTTGAATATCACTGTATGGCAGACCTGAATATATAAGCTGCTGTCTGGCCTGTGTGGTTAGGCCATCAGTACAATAACGACGACGTTAGCGTCAGTTCTCGAAACATGCATCTGATGCAGGGTAATGATGTCTATCAGCTTTATAGGAAAGGAATGCCTTTTTCTTGCGAAGGTGCTCTCGATACTTTGAGAATAAAGAGGAGTGAAGGTGATTGGGATTTACGCCCTGTCGATGTCAAGATTGTTAGATATTAAGCGCAGTGTTGACCTTTCTGAAGGTACCATTCTGGTACTGGACTGAAGTGATGTAGGAATACCTGAATCTGCTTGTCTCTACGAGGATTTAACCATGCTCCTACCGAGTACGAGTGCAGTGATGAACTAAAGGGCTCGTTTGGTGTGTGTGTGCAAAACTGTTGCCAGCTGTAAGCTTTCCGAAATTCCCAAGTGTGAGTAGTGGGGTGATGGGGTTTCTGGTGCACTTTTGATATCAAATTGACATGCAAATCAATTAAATTTTGACTGCTGATTGATTTATGACCTTAATCTATTGTTCTGCTAAGTGGTTTATAATCTCCTGGGGATAATCCGTCCTTCTGAGAAACCCCACACCTCTCCCCCTCCCCATCCATCTCCCCACCACTGCGGGAAATCCCCTCGCTGATACAAGCACATCCTTGAGGTCAAATTAATTGTCTAATTAATTACATTGAGCAATGAACTACCCACTCCTCCTCCTAGGAAATACCACGCCCTTCTCTCCCTTCCCCCATTCTCTCCCTCTCCCATCTGGAAATTAGCGGGAAAAAGACTCGTTCTGTGCTGACTGCTCCGAGAGAAAACACCCAAAATGAAGAAAATAAACTACCTTGTGTCCACAGGGCCTGTTTTTAATTGGCTGGAAAAGCTCAGCCCTTCCCCTCCCACCCCTCCCTCTGTCCCTGCTAATAAGAGCAAACGTTTTGAATGCTACTAACTTTTGAAGAGGTTTTCTGGTGCCCTTTCTTCGTCACCCCCCTTAACTTACTGTTCTGTTCTATGTCACCACTTTCGATATAAAATTAATTGACTAATTAATTAAACTGATCTAATAAATTGGCAGGAAATAGCTCAATTGAGGTAACCCCCTCCTCTTAACTTATTGTGCCACTATCGGTATTCTGTCTTGAACATGAGATGCTTCAGATCAGGCCTTTGAGTAATTCGAATAGCCCCCCCCCCCCCGCCCACCTACTCTGTCAATTTGATTGATTAATTAATTACATTGATATCCTTTCGTGTGGGACAGTTTTCCTTGGTGGATTCAGCCCTCTTCTGGAAATGTTGATTGAATGGTGGAAAATTGATTGCAGTGTGTGGAATATTGCTCATTTTAACAATTTATGGGATGTACTGTGTGGAGTATTTAAACAATTGCGGCGCTGTTTTTTTCCAATTGCATGAGGAATATCGACATGAAGCACTCACCACACATAATAACACTCTGGGTGTTCACAAGTTTTTAACTTCAGATTAATTTGAGAGTGTGAAACGAATAGCATCTGCTGTATAACAGTTATGCTTATCAACAAGTTTATACATCTACAGCCACTGTCAATACTAATAGCAACAACAGTAATAATAACAATAATAGTAAGATTCATAAGTTATCTGTCAAAAGAAAGAATTGTTTTTGTGGAATTTGTTGTTTTGTACGTAATTAAGAATAGTTTAGGGCAATAATGAAAATATGTTTAAGCATTCGCAGCTCTCCAGCTCGCATTTTTGTGCAAGTGGGAGCTTTCGTGCTGTTCCATTTTTTCAGACAAATGTACAAGCTTCCTAACAGATGTATTAGTTGATGAATTTACTTCTGGATTGAAAATAAGATATTCTGATGCTGCACCCACTTGGTATCTTATATGGCTCCCAAGCCGATATCCATAGCTGACTTTAATTGATAGTGATCTTTCTTCAAATTACGTTACATTTACTAGCCTCTTCCTTCAGTACGGTTTTTGTCAACTGGTACAAGTTGATGATGCTGTCTAGTACCTGCTATTGAGCTGCTTTCTCGCCATTTTTCTTCTTGAAACTTTCTGTTTGCTTCAAGTTCGGCTTTTGTGACAAAAATATATTTAATTCCATTTATTTTGGTCACAAAAGTCGAAATCGTTTGGTATCAATATTTGTTTACATGAAGGTCTTTGAAAGCTTGCCTGTGCTGCCAGCCTTTTAGTCGTGCCACCAACTCCATCACAGGGAGATTTTCCATGGCTTGTACCAAACAAGTTAAATTCGGCCTCAATATTGAAATCACCTTCATGGTTATATAAATTCGTAAAGTTCTTGTAGTTTTTATGCTGTGCGGCTGAGCCATCACTGAAGGGGTATATTTTGGTAACATTTGTTCGAGTTACCAAAAAATCGATAAACTTTTAGATAAACATCTGTACAGGTACTGTATTGTGTTGTAATGTATCGGAAGTCGTGCAGCAGTTAACAACTTGCACGATGCCCATGTTAGCGACATAATAAGCACCAAATGGATGTGCTGTGGCCTGTGAATTATCCCAATAAAAGTCTTGGGCAGTATCTTTGTCTACAAATGGGTATTTTTCTGCAAAATCAATCAAAACTATCGATTCTGTTTCTTTTGTGTCAGTCTTCAATGAATTCAAGTATTCATTTTGATGTTTTGCAATAAAATGATGGCCTGTTACTTTCCAAATCGTGCTTGAGAGTTTTTCAATAAAGTTCTCCGCTGGTAAGACATTAGTTTCTACTATTTCGCGGTCAGTGTGAACCCACTGCTTGAATTCAATTAATTCTTGTGCACCCCAGTCCTGGAATATTTCTTATAATTAAAGTTTAACTGCTTCTTCACCAAGGCAACTTTGACGACGATGCAACGTAGAGTCCTTGGCACTCAGATCACTCACTGCCTTTTCTATTAGCATTTTGTAGTCATCATTAATATTAGCATTCTGCAGCATAAGCTTAACACCAACTGATGTGTGGTGCACACACAGACGGAATACGTGCCTGAAGCACCAACAGTTACACACCGCTTTGGCCTGAAATCGCAGAATTTGGAGAAACTAATTTCAGCTCCATATTTATTGCGATATGCCACGTAAAGCTGTTAAGGATTTCAAAGAAGCAACTGTTTCTGTTTTCGTAGTTTACTACCACCAAGCCAAACTGAAACACAATCTTTTTTGCCACGACACGTCCTGCTGTATTTGGCGTCTTCATAGAAATTGTTGAATCTATCAGTGACTTCCTTTGCCAATGATTTGCCAATCTTTGCATCAGGTAATGCACCAGTGCCTTTTTCTGTTGTAACTTCCTGGGCTGTTTTGACCCTGCACTCAGAAATGCCAAACTTGCATTTCCTTTATTGACCAAGTTTTTGGGGGCATAGTCAGTTATTGAACTTTTGTTGATCTATCGCATATTTTAATTTTTGCTTCCATTTCTTTAATAAGGGCAGGATAATGATTACACAAACTTTATTCAGCACAGTGACTAGATTGTGCAATGTTTTCAGTCATTCCAGAGGCAAACATTATTTTTTCTGCTGTTATATTTTGCACATTTATTTCAAGTAGCTAGTTTTGTCTCTGCTGCGTATTATCTGAATTTTCAATGGAGAAATGCCTAAAACAGTCAAGCTTTCAGCCAAACTATCTGAATCGTTTGGATAAATCATCATAAGATGAAGTTGATGTGAACTGAGCCATAGACATCTGTTTTGCTTTGCACTTGATTCAAATTTGTTGACCTTGCTTTACATTAATTTTGGTCACTTTATTCGACACGGACATGGC
Organism: Schistocerca nitens; assembly: GCF_023898315.1. Taxonomy (NCBI): domain Eukaryota; kingdom Metazoa; phylum Arthropoda; class Insecta; order Orthoptera; family Acrididae; genus Schistocerca; species Schistocerca nitens. The sequence continues at coordinate 566,014,893 of NC_064614.1, read as the reverse complement.
TAAAGTGGCTTTTAGCAAAGTGGATTTTAACAAACTACCTTTGACAATGCGATTCTGCTTCTCAAACGGATTGCAGCACGACGTTTGGTTCATTTCATATTTATGGAAATATTCTGTTCATTTTTGGAACTCAACCTACGACCAGCTCAGAGACAGACGTGATGACACTTTCTGCAGGACCTGACCATCATTTTGCAGGACGATGCTCAACCACGTACAGTGCAAGCTGTTACTGATTTGTTTGTCTGATGGAGCTGCTAAGTGCTATACCATTTACTGCACTCTCCTGACTTAAGCCCTCGTGAGTTCAACTCGATTTCTAAACTGAAGGAAACACTTCACGACATTCGCTTCAGAACTGCAACAAATTCGTCGGGCAATAGACCGCACCGCTCGAACTGTCAACACAGCTGGCACTGCTAACAAGGAAACCTCCCCATCGCACCCCCCTCAGATTTAGTTATAGGTTGGCACAGCGGATAGGCCTTGAAAAACTGAACACAGATCAATCGAGAAAACAGGAAGAAGTTGTGTGGAACTATGAAAAAAATAAGCAAAAATATACAAACTGAGTAGTCCATGAGGCAACATCAAGAAGAGTGTTAGCACAGGAGCGCCGTGGTCCCGTGGTTAGCGTGAGCAGCTGCGGAACGAGAGGTCCTTGGTTCAAGTCTTCCCTCGAGTGAAAAGTTCACTTTCTTTATTTTCGCAAAGTTATGATCTGTCCGTTCGTTCATTGACGTCTCTGTTCACTGTAATAAGTTTAGTGTCTGTGTTTTGCGACCGCACCGCAAAACCGTGCGATTAGTAGACGAAAGGACGTGCCTCTCAATGGGAACCGAAAGCATTTGATCGCAAGGTCATAGGTCAACCGATTCCTCCACAGGAAAACACGTCTGATGTATTCTATTCGACACTGGTGACGGCATGTGCGTCACATGACGGGAATATGTTGTCGACCCACCTAACTTGTACACTTGGCAAATGGGTAAAAAGATTCTTCTACCTTGCCCGATTTAGGTTTTCTTGTGGATGTGATAATCACTCCCAAAAAAGTGATGAAAACAAAAGAGTTTGTGACATAAACAGCAACAAATGAATGCTACAGTTTCACAGTCGCACAGTTTTCCCTGTGCTCTGTCAAAACATATGTTTTTAACGTTTCCAAATTTTTCCCTGTGTAGACCGTAAAATCCTGCATATGTCCAAGCAAATCTGAACATGTCCTGGAATTTTGGAGAGCGAAGTTGATTATGTGTGAGTGCCTGAGCTTTGATAATTGTCTGATAATAAAAAATTAAACTTGTCACTCGAGGGAGGACTTGAACCAAGGACCTCTCGAGCCGCAGCTGCTCACGCTAACCACGGGACCACGGCGCTCCTTGGCGCGCACTCTCCTTGATGTTGCCTATCTTGTCCATGGACTACTCAGTTTGTATATATTGATTATTTTTTCATAGTTCCACACAACTTCTTCCTGTTTTCTCGATTGATCTGTGTTCAGTTTTTCAAGGCCTAACCACTGTGCCAACTTATAACTAAATCTGAGGGGGGTGCGATGGGGAGGTTCCCTTGTAAGAATATCCTATGACTTCCGCATCGCTGGAAACGGATTATACACAATGCTGGTGACTACTTTGAAGGTCAGTAAAACTTTGAAACGCGTATCTATTCTGTACGAGCTGTTAATAGTTGCCACTATTAAAGTTCCAACCCTCGTATTTGCTATACACCAATAAGGAGCACTAAACTCCTCAGCACGCAAGCATGTAGAGAGACCATGTGAAATTGGACGGTAGATGTGAGCAACATTGATATGGAATAGTCTTTGCAGAATGCAGTCGCAATATTGGAATCAGAATAACAGTCAATATCACTACCGTCAGTCAGTACAAGTTTGGATCACACGTTATACTCTTCGAGAAAGCAAAATATCGAAGGGTTTTGATTACGTGGAACTCAGCTCATTTTGTTCCTTCACGAGACGTCAAATGTAGCGCGTATGGTATGGATTGTCCACAGGGGCTCATAAGTCAACCCTGAAGGGGTCATAAAGCACTTAGCAGAAGAATAGGTTAAGGTCATAAACCAATTACCTACCACAATTTAATTAAATTGTGTATCAGTTTGATATCAAAAATGCACCAGAAATTCCTCATCCCACTACTAGTGTGCGCTGTTGGAAGCAGGAGGAAAGGCAGAGTTTAAAACTCTTTGAACTGTTCAGTGTATCTGCCTGATAGAGTAGCCCTGTGTGTCGAGTCTTCTCCTCTTGTAGGGCGAAATCATTACAGTTTCCTCTGCCACCATGATGTACAGAAGCACAGGAATGTAATCTCTGTTGTGCTGCGGTTGTTATGATACTGAAACTCGGGACTGACTGGGATTCAAGTCCCATTTCGGTCATTCTGAGTTAGGTTTTCCATGTATTACCTAAACAGTTTTCACTCGGTATTAAAACAGTAATTGACACTGCCATTCTTTTTTTTTTTTTTTTGAGAGTTTCAGCAGGGTTTACATTTCAGCAAGATAATGCCTACCTGCACACGGCGAGAGTTTCTACTGCTTGTCTTTGTGCTCGCCAAACACTTTCTTGGCCAGCAAGGTCGCCGGATACCTCCCAGTTGCGAACATTTGGAGCATTATGGGCAGGGCCCTCCATCCAAGTCGGAATTTTGACGATCTGTCTAGCATACGACATCCCTCAGGAGGACATCCGACAACTCTATCAATCAATTCCCAGCCGAATAAATGCTTGCACAAGTGTCAGAGGTGGACCAATGCATTATTGACTTTCTCAATTTGCGAAACGCTTTCTCTTCAATAAATTTTCCAATATTTTTGAAATTGTAATCTTTTTTTGTTTGTACATATATAGCACATATACTGATTTCCGTCCCATTCGGGTTATTCGTTCGCGGTGCATCATTTTTTCCCTTAGAGTGTATTTCCAGTTAAATCATGTGAAGTTGTTTTTTCGTTACTTACGTGATTTATGACAAGCTGTGCTGCTATTTACAAAAGAAAATCGTTGTTGCCTCATCCCCCCCCCCCCTTATGTTCATTGAGGTGTTCCGACTCGAAATTAACTACATCCACTTTTACAGCAGTCCTACACTCATTTCACTGTAATTGATATTTTTAAAATAGGAAGCTGCAATGTGGATCATAAAAAACACTCCTTTCAAAAATCTGCGCTATAATGCAGTTTAGAAAAAATTTCTCCATCTCATCTTTACAACCGCAAAAATTGTGTATCGTATTTATACCTCTAAAACATAGAACATTATTATTATAATGCCATCGATGCATCATAATTAAAGTCTCTCCTTCGCTCTCTCTGTCTCACTATCTCTCTCTCACGTATTTATACCTCTAAATCATAGAACATCATTATAATGCCGCCGATGCATCATAATTAAAGTTACTCTCTCTCTCTCTCTCTCTCTCTCTCTAGTTTTCATCGATCACAGGCAAGTGGCACGCGCGGCTTGTTCTCGGATCGTCGCTGTCTCAATAGCATACATGCAATTTTTTCAGCAGCATGACCACAAAAGAAAACAATAATTAACTTCTGCTCGCCTAATTTTTATTTAGTTTATAAAATAAAATATTTATATTGACACTACCATGACGTGTCTGCCTCTCCTGAATAATGGTGTCACTATTGCCTGAATCCTAAAGTGAAATAACTTTTATCCTCATAACAACTGGCCGGTTGGTCTCATTTGTCCATAATTTTCCCTCAGCATTTAACTCTTCCTCTATCATGAGCCATCTCTGCTGCAAAAATCTCTATTCATTCAGTAATGTTCTTGTGTTACAACATTAACTTCTTGTGCCAATACACCTTTCGCAAATTCAGTATGTTATATAAACCTGCAGTTTTCTCAGAAATGGGGTGTTTTAGCACAAATGCTCTTGCGTGCGTCATACAAATGAAGAAACTTCTTCATTCGTTTACCGGTTTCGTCAGTCTATTCATGTATTTTCACATAAAGTCTGGCCCTTACTTCGGTACATCTGACGCCTCACTTCGCTTACTTTGGTAACACTCTGCTGTACACTTTAAATTGTTGTTAACAATCCTGATGATCACATTCACGCCTACTTTCGCTTCACCCGGCCAGCTACTTTCTTTCAAAATCGGTTCCCCTTCTACATCCTCTCCAATGGCTTTTTTACATGCTACGCCTGTACTATCAAACAGTGGAAACTTCAGGTAAAAATATCAACAATGTAGGAAAAGACACGTTAAGTTGCAAACAGTCACACTTAAAATACACTTGCACAAAGCTTTCAGACGCTTTCGGGAGGACGACGGTCTGGCCACCATGATTTAGGTTTTTCGTGATTTTCCTAAGTCGCTTCAGGCAAATGCTGGGTTGATTCCTTTGAAAGACCGTGGCCGATTTCCTTCTACATCCTTCCCTCATCTGGTGGGACCGATGATCTCACAGTTTGGTCCCCTCCCCAAAATCAATCAATGAACCAAAGCTTTTGGTCACAGCCATCATCAGCGAAAGAGAAACACAGCGACCGAAAGCTTTATGTATGTCTTAATTGTGCCTGTCTGCAACTTAACGTGTCTTCTCTGCATTAAGCAGTGATTTTTCCTTTCCGACATTCTTCCTAAAGGGCTGTAAGTATAGATTTTGTTGATTTGACTCAGAAACCTTCTTAGAAGCTGAACTCAGGGAAAGTGGTAGTTCATACTCATTGCTCTAGTCTATAGTTCCATTCATAACCTGCAAATGATCCATTGTGCTACATCCACTTTTAAAGCCAACTTGTAATATGTTTGATGAAAATTCAGTGTTTTTCCTGCAAAATTGGTAATCACTTTCGCAAGAATATTGTATGTATAGAGAGAAGATTGAGATACCTCTAGTTCTTTTTATATAATATCTGTTGTGAAACAGAACAATTACAGCAATGAACAAGTTTTCGGGAACTGTCTTCTTACACAGATATCTTCCCAGTTTTCTTCTTAGAGTTATTGTTTTCATTTGCTTCACTTACAAAATTTTGATTTCTTCTTTCCACATCCCATCCTCCAATAGATTTTTCTTTACTTCAGCAAATTATAATATAATTTTATTGTTTTTTGCTTCAAACTCTCACATTATCCTTAATAATTCTCTTGTTTCATTTGGGATTTTCCTTTTGTTTGCCTTCTTCATGGTCATCATATTTTTCTTGTTTACTTAATAACTTTTAAAAAAAATTACCACTATCAACAATGTAGGCATGAACTTAATATCCTGAACATGTTGCTTAGTTTAATATGTCGTACAACACTTTGCTTAAATAAATTATAAATTAAATTTCCTTTTCTCTACCTATTTGTTTGTTGGTACATAGATTTGTATCTATTTTTACCTGTGCATCTTACCGGCCTATATCCTCTTGAAACTCCAATGTGGTTTAGACCCTTAATGTTCAGCATTTTTGTAGTTTCATAAATTATAGTCAGTCTGATATTCTGTTTCAGTCGGTTCTTACCAAATTTATTTTCCATTTAATTTATTGTGACACAATGTGTTGAATGCTGACAAGTTGTTGTTTTTGTTATACTCTATTAATGTGTGACTAAGTATTTCTATTACTATACCCCAAGTTTTTTACTGAAGAGTAATTTTCTTTTGTCTTCCTATCAGAATATGGCCAAGTTGGTGCATTGATTAATTGATTTATGTGGAGTGTCCTCCGTTTATTCTTGAAACAAGTCTAGTTATTCCATCTGAGATAGCTTCAATCCCTATTATATTATTTTTAATTTTTAATTAAAATAAAACTTACACCCCTATAATAAAATATGTCATTTTAATTCAAGTTGGTCTTTACATTTCTAACATTCCTACTACATTATATTTTATGTTCTTTAATCCATGTTTCATCTCCACTTGCCTACCTGAAATCCTGAAATTCTGTAATTTATTATCATTAGACAAAAAATAATTGAAGCGATTGGGTTTCTAAGGTATATTATTATTTACTCAGATAAGCTTTCAGTAGTGAAGCGTCTGAGCACAAATAACTATGAGTATCCCATGACCTGAGGCCATTTCCTGATTTTCCTCAGTTAACTAAAACGCTTTTGTGCTGTGGGCGCGCACAAATAGTAAGTGTCTCCAGTTACTTTGATATATCCAGTGTTTAACTTTTATGGAAAGATGACAAAACGTTCAGATCCTGGCCATGAAAGATTGTTTTTTAGATTAAAAAATGCTTCTTATTCAGTATGGATTCATTTTAGGTAAATTCACTTTGTCCAAAGTTTTGTTGGAGAGTAGATTCCATACCAAAGTCCCAGTTCTGGGAGGTCTACAAAGCGCCTGTCTTCACTGGACTCAAAACATTTTCTGGCGACAAATTTCTTTAGAATTCGGGTAGATGGAAGGCAGTGAATGAGTGTTCCAAAACTTTGCACTTCCGAACTCTGTTTCCCTCTTAATGAAGTACATTAACAAATAACTTAGCTGTCTTAATGAAAGGCAGATTTTTTAATCTTGGTTTTCTGTCTGCTTCTGTCATACTTCTCCATCAACTTCATCTAGAAGATTCGTGTAACACTCGACAGTTGTTGCTTTATCTTTTCCAAGGTAATTAATGATAAGAGTCCCTTTTGCATTCCAGAAAATCATCTTCTTATTCTTCAATTCAAGGATTAGGTATCTCACCTCTTCTTTTCACAGTCTATCCATCTCTTCTGTGGTCTTCCAGGATCTCGTTTTCATTGTCATTTGTTGCCAAATTCTTGTTTTAGTATTCTTTGTTTTGGCATCCTAACAATATATTGTCACCATTTTACTCTGTTTTGCTGTATCAATTAATCTGTTTCTGCCCATTGCTTTGTTCACTGTTTCATTCATGATATGAAATAATAGTTCCATGTCTCATCCAAAGTAACAAATCGATGTACAATATTGGTTGATTTCTTTTTTATACCACTGCCAATAAAAATGTTGTTACATTACAAAAAAACCGGCTCTGAGCGCTATGGGACTTAACTTCTCAGGTCATCAGTCCCCTAGAACTTAGAACTACTTACACCTAACTAACCTAAGGACATCACACACATCCATGCCCGAGGCAGGATTCGAACCTGCGACCGTAGCGGTCGCGCGGTTCTAGGCCTAGAACCGCTCGGCCACCCCGGCCGACTGTTACATTACACTTCATCACTATTTAGCAAATATGGTACTAAATTTCGACATATAATTCTCATAGTTAATTCACCACATAATCTTGTAGTAATGGGACAAACTTTGTTTCTGCATATTTTGTTAGTGCAAGTTGCCAACATCAGGGGCAGGCATGCATTCAGGTGCAAACCTACTGTTCTCCTTTGATTGACAGGTACTTAACCTATTGTTCTGCTAAAAGAATCCTACCTTTTGACTGACAGGTTCTTAACCTATTACTCCCTGCCTCCTCCCCCCCCCCTCCCCCAACCCCTCAGGAAACCTCCAACCTATCCCCTCCTCCTCACTGCTACAGGTACACTTTCAGCTCTGAGTTATTGGATAGTCTTTCTCACTCTTATCAATTTGATTGACTACTTAATTAAATTGATCAATTAATTAAGCTCTCCCCTCTCTGTTAAACCCCACCCCTCCCACCCTTCCTCCTGGAAATTGATGGGATAAAGATTGTAGTGTTTGGAATATTGTTTAAATAATTTAGACAATGTGTGGAATATTGTTTATTTAAACAATTTAGGAGATTTAAGCCAGTGTATGGAATATAGTTTATTTATTTAAAGACTTTTTCAGGAAATCTATCATCACTCCCACCACTGTTCCCCTCGCCCTCTTCCCTCTCGCCCTCTACCAGGAAATTGGCGGCTCTGCAGTGGAGAGGAAGGATCTCACAAAGAAGAAATTAAAGGGTATATTTAAAAAAAATTCAATTTATTGGGCTTGGGTTTCTCTTGTTCATCATTCTCTGCTGTTTGGAAAGATGCAGGTCTTGTGAGATGTAATTACATCGATCGCATTTCTGTTTTAATTCCGATTGCACAAGGAATACTATCATGAAACACTCATCGCAAGTAATTACAGAGTTAAAAATCTTTCGATCACGAAGCACGCCGTACCCAGACCACTGGAACGCACAGGACGCTCCCACCCATGATCCCGGGAGTCGGGATGCACCGGCGGCCCCCGCAAACTGATGACACGGCCGTCAGCTGCCGAACCACGCCCAGGTGTCAGTTTGGGTCCCGCAAGGATGAGGCGCCGGCATCCCTTTCATACATGACACCTAAGAAATACCTGTCGAAATATGTGTTCACCTAGGCACCATTGTTGGTGCGGTGATGCAGAGCTCTGGGTCCAGTGCTGAGAGACATGTTTGCATAGCGGCTCACCCTCACAGGCGCAGCCAAAAGGTTCTCGATGTTATACTTACGTCAAATTTCTATGTAAGTAAGAGCCAAGTCTGCCTGCCGGAAATAGCAAAGTGCTTTTGTAGGAGCTTCTGTGAAGTCTCAGCATAGAAATTTTTGTCCTAACAGGACCTGTTTACGAAAAATCCTGAATAACGGCGAATGTTCTTCCTGATGATCCTAACGCTACCGCCCAACACTTACTGAATTTTCCCATCAAACTGCTGCTGCTGCCAGTGTGGGAGCACTGTCCTTTTATTTCAACAGACAAGACTTTCAACGGCAAAAAACTGTTTTGTACAGATCGCCATATTGCACTGACAGTTAAATCCTGCAAAAGTGGTCTACAGATCATCAAATAAATCTCAGGTACTCACCCATGCCGCAGTTCAGCGCCGACAGAGGAAATTGCCACCGTAAATGCATGCCATGACCACAGCTGCAGAAGTGCGTGTCAGTCAGAGAGAGGCCAGCTGGCCGTGGATGACCCCTTACCCTAGGAGAATCTGAGAGGAAGAAGTTCAGAATGGTTCAAATGGCTCTGAGCACTAGGTCATCAGTCCCCTAGAACTTAGAACTACTTAAACCTAATTAACCTAAGGACATCACACACATCCATGCCCGAGGCAGGATCCGAACCTGCGACCGTAGCGGTTCCAGACTGTAGCGCCTAGAATCTCTCGGCCACCACGGCCGGCGGAAGAAGTTCGAACGCTGTCAGTACTCCTAGTGCAAGCACTTGTCTTATTGAATCTTCTCAAATTTCCACAGAGTATACACGCGACACAAGCAGTCTCATAGGCATCTCAATGCAATATGGGTATTAGTTCACTATTTACCCGTCCTGGGTGAGCCGCAACCCAAAGCATCATAAGTCGAAAGCTTTCTCAGACTCTCTGAACCGGTGTGCAAAGGATGGGGAAGCCCCAGCTCGGAACAAAGGCGTCCACTGAGATACTGTTTCCGACCCGACCTGCTTGCTTGCTACTGTGCTTACTATCGCCATCTCCAGACTCACAGGAATATTGGGGACCAGGCACATATTTATCAGTGTAACTTCAATTAAATATTAGGATTGCTGCTGCAATCTCACACCGAGCAATGTACCGGGAATGTCTCCTCTTGACAGCCGTGGTTCTGGAACGAATCTCAATATCTATAGCACACAGAATTTTCCACGTAAAAAAAGGTCTCTCACTCCCCTTATGGCTATCGATGTGCTGAGTCTATAGCTCCCTCACGATAGGACACACAGTAGCGACTACCAGACACTCGTACATATACCGCGATGACTTCTGTACGAAGTCGGGGTCGGCTCCCAACGCCACAAAGGCGTTACTGTTTCTGGCCCCGACCTGTTTGCTTGCTTCCTTTGTACACCCATCTCCAGACTCTGGGATTACAAGAACATACCTAATTTCACATGGTTTGTCAGAATATTATACCATTTACGCGATACTTCTCGATATCAAGCACACAGCAATATCGCTTGCATAGCAGTATTGTTTGCGCAGTATAATCCGAAGATATAGACTGGAAATTATTTCTCTAGAAACCAGAAACTTTAGCGAGATGTAGTGTGCTGTAAACCACTGAATAACTATAAACTTACGCCGTCTACGAAGGTCTTTACCTCAAAACTAGAAAAAATAGGAGAAACTGATATTTCCACTGACGAATACCAATGTCGGGGATTAACAGATTCCAAATAATTTTTATAATTTACAAATTCAGCTAAGGTGTTCCTCATGTCTAGAGAACCAGCAAACGTATCTTCCACCCGTATTTCACCTGCTAGATGCACACACCACAGTCAATGTCCCCTCAAGTAAATAAAGGCGCGAAATGTGTAGAAGCAATCAACCGGACAATTTACATTGGAGAGAATAATAGTCCAGTGCAGACACACGCCATATTGAATCTTCTCAAATTTGAACGTGATCACGAAGCTGCCCAACACATACTAAGTATTAGTTCACTATTCGCCCGTCTAAACGACGACACGGTTAAGTGACCTACATTCCTGCATCCCAACAGGCCTCTCCATTCGGACAGCTGCTACAGTTAGCCAGAAACGTGAATCACACCCGCCACAGGCCACCGGCGCAGACAGAATCCTAGGAAACCGGCCACCTATATATTTTATCACTGTACTTACAATTAAATATTACGATACGGACTGGTAAATAGTGAACTAATACCCAGTTTGCATTGAGATGCATTTGCGACTGCTTGTGTCATGTGTATACTCTGCAGAAATTTGAGAAGATTCAGTATTGACAGCGTTCGAACTTCTTCCACTCAGATTCTCCTAGGGTAAGGGGTCATCCACGGCCGGCTGGCCTCTCTCTGGCTGACACGCACTTCTGCAGCTGTGGTCAGGGGATGTGTCTACAGTGGCAATTTCCTCAGACGACGCTGAACTGCTGCACACTGAGTACGTGAAATGCATTTGATGATCTGTAGACCACTCTTGCAGGGTTTAACTGTCAGTGCAATATGGCGATCTGTACAAAATAGTTTTATGCCTCTGAAAGTCTCGTCTGCAAAAAAAGAAAAAAAAAGTGATAAGCTTTCGCGTTAGGATCATCAGGAAGAACATTCACCATTATTTGGGATATTTTCGTAAACAGGTCCAGTTACAAGAATTTCTATGCAGGCAAGCTGAGACTTCACAGAAGCTCCTAGAAAAGGTACCTTTAACTATTTGTGCAGCACTTTACGAATTCCAGGAAGGGACAGATAAGTAATGGACGGGCTGTCCCGTTAGGATCGCGAGGAAGAATGCTTTCGATGTTATTCTTGGCCATTTTCGTGAACCGATCCTGTTAGGATCAGAATTTCCATACAGACAAGCTAAGACATCACGAAAGTTACTACAAAAAAACGACCGTTAACTATTTCTGCATTGCTTTACTATTTCCGAGAGGTAGACTTGGCTCTTATTTACATACCCATTTGACGTCACTATAGCATTGAGAACCTTTTAGCTGCGCCCGTGAGGGTGAGCCGCTATGGAAACATCTCACTGAGGGTGATCCGCTTTGCAGACATCTGTCTCAGCACTGGACCCACAGGTCTGTGTCACTGTGCCAACAATGGTGCCTAGGTGAACATGTATTTCGATAGGTATTTCTCAGGTGTCATGTACGAAAGGGAAGCCGCCGCCTTATTCTTGCAGGACCCAAACTGACACTTGCGTGTGTTTCGGCAGCTGACGACCACATCGTCACTGCACGGGGGCCTCTGGTGCATCCCGACTCCTGGGAGCGTGTGCAGTAACGTGCTATGCGGTCCAGTGCACAGGGGACGGTGGGTGGTGTATGCTTCAAGATAGAAAGATTTTTAACGGTGTAATTACATGTGATGTGTGTTTCATGATGGTATTCCTTGTGCAATCGGAATAAAAAAAGAAATGTGCTCAATGTAATTACTTCTCCCAAGACCTGCGTCTTTCCAAACAGCAGAGAACGATGAGCAAGAAAAAGCCAAGCTGCACAATCTGATTTTTTTAAAAATAAAAAGCAATATACCCTTGAATTTCCGCTTTGTGTGATCCTTCTTCTCCACCACAGATCTGTCAGTTTCCAGTCAGAGAAGGGGGGAGTTGAAGGAATGAGGGGACAGGGATAGGGTGGCAGGTGGTGATCGATTTCCTGAAAAATTCTTTAAATAAATAAATAAAGTATATTCCATACACTGCCTTGAATCCCCTAAATTGTTTAAATAAACAATATTCCACACATTGTCTAAATTGTTTAAACAATATTCTATATACAGCAATCGATTTCCAGACAAATTCTTTAACTAAATAAATAAACTATATTCCATACACTGCCATAAATAACTAAACAATATTCTACACATTGTCTAAATTGTTTAAACAATACTCCATACACCACAATTGATTTCTCTTCAAAAGACCGATTAACTGAGTCCGTTTCCAGCCAATTTCCAGGATGGAGGGTGGGGGGGAGGGGGTTACCAGATGGGGATAGGTTAATTAATTGATCAATTTAATTAAGTAGTCAATCAAATTGATAAAAGTGTGAGTGGCTATCCAATAACTCAGACCTGAAAGTGTACCTGTAGCAGCGAGGAGGAGGGGGTGGGTTGGAGGTTTCTTGAGGCGTTGGCGGGGGGGGGGGGAGGGGGTGGTGGGAGCAATAGGTTAAGGACCTTTCAATCAAAAGGAAGGATCGTTGTAGCAGAACAATAGGTTAAGTACCTGTCAATCAAAGGAGAACAATGGGTTATGTACCTGTCTATCAAAGGAGAACAATAGGTTTGCCCCTGAGTGCATACCTGCCCCTGATGTAGGCAACCTGCACTAACAAAATACGCTGAAACAAAGTTAGTCCCACTACTAACTGAATCCTTCTCTTTCTTCTGAACTGCGTTAGCTATTTCATACATCTTTTATCGTTGATTTTCCAACACCGTATTGCGCAATTTTCCTCGTTTTCATTTGTGGTTTTAATTTCTGACAGTTCTGAAGTGAATTATTTTCAAAAAAAAGTAGGACCACATTGAATTCAATCTGCCTTTGCTCAAACGCTGAAAATGAAGAATAAAATTCCTTGTTAACCTTTATCATTTTTAATGAATTTATGTTGGTAATAAATGACCCAACAAGAATTTGAATTTGGATGAAGCACACACAGCACAACTATTCCAGAGACTGAGGTAAACGAATCTGCCTCACAGATCTTGCTGCTGCTTGACTTTCTTTATTATGCCCCCTGTTCCAACATAACAAAAACAAAACTATGTTGAATAAACGCCATCTCTTTGTCATTCTTCGAACTTTTCATCTTTCTCTCATAATTAAAGGAACTCCTCCACAAGTGAGGACCCTAACAACCGTTTTTATCATTTGGCGGGGAGTCTTCAGATTTTCGTGGAATTGCTCAGTTTCTCGTTTTCGCTTCTCAGCATATTAAGCTTCACCTATGAAGAGCTCTGTGAATACTGTAGCGGGCGCGCTCTTTGCAAGTTGTTAGCTCATTATCGACAAACCGTGTCAATTCCTCGTAGTGATGGTGCAGCTCATCGTCGTCCGCCAATTGCACCTGCGAGGAAGCGCCGACGTCCGCCGTCTCGGTGACGCTCGCCGCCGTGCGCATGTTTCCTATCGCTGTCACGAGAGAAATAGCCGGCAACGGGGATCTGACGGTCACCAAGCACCCAGGCACCGACTCAACGCCTGCTTGCGAAGTCAAGGTGAGTAAGCACACTGCGGGGATTCATTCAGACAGTGTTTTCAACCACTAGGAGAGAGTGAAAAAGGGGGCGCTGTTGCTCTAATGGATCTTCGGCGCATAACCTATTTTCACTGCACTCGGCATACGAAGCAACGAATACACGGTGAAACGCCTAGAGTGTCAAGCAACAATGCGACCAGAACATGCATAACCAATTCATCCGACAACCTCAGCATCCTAGAAGCAGACAGCTCAAAGATCGATTTTGAAACATAAAAGTGAAATTACTTCGCCAATAGTCGAGTGGCGTCACTGAAGTTGCACGTGGGAGCATTCAAATTCCTCTGGAGCCGCTCGAGTGACTCCACTTTTAGCCATGCTTCAAAAGCTAAATTTTTTGACTTTGTGGTGCCACTCTCGCCTCCGACCACTGATTAACGTCAGAAGCAAATCAAACAGTCACCAGCTTCGAAAGCTGACATGGGTATTTGGCATTTTCCATATTTATAGCTGCGTATTTCGGAAATATGCCGTTTCTGTGATACACCACATTAAAGATCTCTCCAAAATGCGTCATTTTTAGTGTAGTTTGCTGTGCTACAATGGCATATAAAGCCTTTATTAGCACATAATGAATAATTTACATGGTAAAAGTATATGATGTTTCTATTATATGACTCTTATATAAGATTTATGAGTGAGTAAGCAAGTATTATGCCCACCCGGTTAGCAGTGCGGTCTACCGCACGGCTTTCCGGATTGGGAAGGAGCGGCTGGTCCCCGGCACGAATCCGCGCGGCGGACTTGTGTCGAGGTCCGGTGAGCCGGCCAGTCTGTGGATGGTTTTTAGGCGGTTTTCCATCTGCCTCGGCGAATGCGGTCTGGTTCCCCTTATCCCGCGTCAGCTACCCTATGTCGGCGATTGCTGCGCAAACAAGTTCTCCACGTACGCGTACACCACCATTACTCTACCACGCAAAATAGGGGTTACACTCGTCTGGTGTGAAACGTTCCCTGGGGCGACCACCCGGGGCCGAACCACAGAATAACCCTGGAAGAGTGGTTTGGTGTGGGGCTACAGTGGACTGCGCTAGTCGTCGTGTTGTTGTGGACCACTGCGGCTGAGGAGGGGCTGGAGCCTCTCCTTCGTTTCTAGGCCCCCGGTTAACATACAATACAATACAAGCAAGTATTTTTGAGTAATTAGTGAAAGGTGATTTGTACTTTCACAGAAGCTCACTTAATTCCACCAATGCTGAAAACTGATGCAGTACTGGGAGCATATTTGGATTCTAATGCTGGCAACTACAATACTGTTAAACACTTGTCCAGTGTTAACAAAGTCTCTGGTGCAGAATAATTTCAGATTGAGAGTAGCTTTTAATAAAGGAAATAAGCTGCATTACATTGCCTCTTAGTAAACTCGCATTACCTGCAACTCGAAAATTCTATATAGAACAACTGAAATACACTCCTGGAAATTGAAATAAGAACACCGTGAATTCATTGTCCCAGGAAGGGGAAACTTTATTGACACATTCCTGGGGTCAGATACATCACATGATCACACTGACAGAACCACAGGCACATAGACACAGGCAACAGAGCATGCACAATGTCGGCACTAGTACAATGTATATCCACCTTTCGCAGCAACGCAGGCTGCTATTCTCCCATGGAGACGATCGTAGAGATGCTGGATGTAGTCCTGTGGAACGGCTTGCCATGCCATTTCCACCTGGCGCCTCAGTTGGACCAGCGTTCGTGCCGGACGTGCAGACCGCGTGAGACGACGCTTCATCCAGTCCCAAACATGCTCAATGGGGGACAGATCCGGAGATCTTGCTGGCCAGGGTAGTTGACTTACACCTTCTACAGCACGTTGGGTGGCACGGGATACATGCGGACGTGCATTGTCCTGTTGGAACAGCAAGTTCCCTTGCCGGTCTAGGAATGGTAGAACGATGGGTTCGATGACGGTTTGGATGTACCGTGCACTATTCAGTGTCCCCTCGACGATCACCAGTGGTATACGGCCAGTGTAGGAGATCGCTCTCCACACCATGATGCCGGGTGTTGGCCCTGTGTGCCTCGGTCGTATGCAGTCCTGATTGTGGCGCTCACCTGCACGGCGCCAAACACGCATACGACCATCATTGGCACCAAGGCAGAAGCGACTCTCATCGCTGAAGACGACACGTCTCCATTCGTCCCTCCATTCACGCCTGTCGCGACACCACTGGAGGCGGGCTGCACGAAGTTGGGGCGTGAGCGGAAGACGGCCTAACGGTGTGCGGGACCGTACCCAGCTTCATGGAGACGGTTGCGAATGGTCCTCGCCGATACCCCAGGAGCAACAGCGTCCCTAATTTGCTGGGAAGTGGCGGTGCGGTCCCCTACGGCACTGCGTAGGATCCTACGGTCTTGGCGTGCATCCGTGCGTCGCTGCGGTCCGGTCCCAGGTCGACGGGCACGTGCACCTTCCGCCGACCACTGGCGACAACATCGATGTACTGTGGAGACCTCACGCCCCACGTGTTGAGCAATTCGGCGGTACGTCCACCCGGCCTCCCGCATGCCCACTATACGCCCTCGCTCAAAGTCCGTCAACTGCACATACGGTTCACGTCCACGCTGTCGCGGCATGCTACCAGTGTTAAAGACTGCGATGGAGCTCCGTATGCCACGGCAAACTGGCTGACACTGACGGCGGCGGTGCACAAATGCTGCGCAGCTAGCGCCATTCGACGGCCAACACCGCGGTTCCTGGTGTGTCCGCTGTGCCGTGCGTGTGATCATTGCTTGTACAGCCCTCTCGCAGTGTCCGGAGCAAGTATGGTGGGTCTGACACACCGGTGTCAATGTGTTCTTTTTTCCATTTCCAGGAGTGTATTTTCTCGACTTAACTGATGTGAGATGCAAGAGCGAAAACATTTGCTTTCAAAAGACATCCAACACAACACGAAAGAACATTCAAATTGCAGTTTTCAGGACGTTGGTATAAATATTGATGGGATGACAGTTAACAGCCAGATGTGAAACTCACTTGTAGTTGCAGTCGAACAAGTGACCGCCCTCGGTAGCTGAGTGGTGCCAGCACGGTAGCTCAGTGTGTTCGGACAGACAACAAAAAAACTGAGTGAATGGATCAACGAAGAACCTAAATGGGTGTCATCGGACGTCCACCTCGAACACATTCAACGAACAATATCGAACAAAATGAGACTAAAAAAAAGTGGTCAGCGCGACAGAATGTCAATCCTAAGAGCCCGGGTTCGTTTCCCGGCCGCTCTGGGTGTTGTCCTAATCATCATTATTTTATCCCCATCGACGCGTAAGTCGCCGAAGTGACGTCAAATCGAAAGACTTGCACCCGGTGAACGGTCTACCCGACGGGAGGCCCTAGTCACACGACTATATACCCGAAAAGTACTGCTTCTCTAATGTGTCAGATGTTTTAATAGAGCTCAGCACACAGCTTAATAAGTTGTCGAAATTCACTTTTGTTACCCAAAAGTGGTTTAAGAAATGGTTTTCATTTACGAGTACAGTTTCGTTTCTAAGTGGTTTTGAAGCCCCTATGTTATTTTTGCACAAAACCCACTTACAAATCCAACTTATATGCTTTCTCGTTTTCTTATGGGATTCTTGGCTGAATTCTAATGCCGTAACTTGAATGGCAACACCAGTGTTTACTGGAACAATCTCAGTTTGTAATATTTCCAAAATTCTTTAATCATCAGATTAATTTCCACTATGAATTTAACAATCGTGTTGGCGCAAAACAGAACAAAAATTCATCGACCAACTCTGAGGGAATATAGAATAACAAACCCCAATTGTCAATATCCTATGAGACATAACGCTCTGTTACAGCAGACGGGAGTTTACAGGAGGGCAGGGCATAATGTTCGTACTGACTTACTTGCCAGTAATGCGTCCTTGGAGGCCAACTGCACTTCATCCATCTCTCAGATTTACCTGAACTTGCCTCCAGTGTAGTTATAGTGCAGTTATCTGAACGCTGCTCTCCGAAAATGCGAATTCTACCTAATTAAGTTTTCAATATGACCACACTTGGGGAATTTGGAAATAACCAAGAAGAGAAACTACTTCAAGTAGAAGTAAACTGTATTGCAGAAATCCGTTATCTCCAAAATAAGGACTTACACCTATGTAATTACATCGAAAAGAAATCAAAGACGGCGCTTATCAGAATTTACAGAGCTGGCTCAAACACAAGTTTGCCATACCAGTGATACAAAGGCCACACACAAAACTACAATCGTGTAAGAATTTATGTTTTATAAACGCCACAACACAGCTGACCTATGTTGCCATCATAATGTGTTTCACCTCCACACTCAGGAATGGTGCGTTATACACGCCGTGCACTTTGCTCTTTAACTTCCCGCATCGATGTCTTTGGAAGTTTTTCACCAGTAGGAATATACTTAAAACGCAGTCACAGAGTTCACTGCCGCTGCGACTTTACTTAGACAACGTCACAAGACAGAGCTTCGTGTACAATCAAGATGGAGCGGCACTTCTCACATGCCCATCTGGTTCAGCAGCTGAGCCGCATCTCTCTGACAGTGGTGCACCGCTGCACTCTCCGATTCTTGCTGGCGGCGGTGACGTCAGACATTCCAGTTCACCAAATATTAATTTTGCTTCTAATTGTATCGTTCTCTAAGATCTGCTGACGTGCAAACAAACTCCAAACTTTAATTAATACTGGGAATTCTCTACTGCCTGACACAGTAAAATGTAAAGTGAACTATGGTTCCTTTGGACAGAGTCCGCTGATGGACTCGTGCCGGAACCAACGCGAAGCGACCTGTGCCCCCGTAAACTATGTCTTCACTTTTACTTCAGGTTTTTCTCAGCATCTCTGCATCTGCTTCTACACTTTCCAGATCCTGCTGGCTTCGCCAGCCGTGCTGACTTGTAATATTTGGCGGCCGCTGACAGTGTCTGCCACAGAATATGTCGTCCAGCCTACTCTCGCTCCACTCGCCTCTAAGTAAATTCTGATAGCCTCGCTGAATTAAAACTCAAATAGCTCTACTACATATACTCCAATCGTTACGCCGTTTTCACCATTCTTAGTATAATAAAATACTGTGTCAATTACAATGTTTTCCAGCTAATTACTTTTCTTGATTATGATGCTTATTTGTATAATTCGTTTATCAACTTGAGCATGCACTGTGTTATGATAGTATCCTGCCACATCTGAAGTTGACGACATATTTAAAACCAGAATTTTGACAGAAGTTTGTGAAAGCAGCAGCACATGGCACCATTGCTGTATCTGCTGCCATGGCACATACTGTGGTGTCAGTTTAGTTGTTTGTGGAAACCCAGCTTAATGCCAGTATGAATGACGCACACTTCTCAGAAATAGTAATCTAGGCTACTCTGACTTCTCTGGATAAATTGTAGAGCTATCAGAGAAGCCTTGAGTATTACTTCTGTGAAGTAATACACCAATGTTATTCCCCTTATCCTTTTCCAATAGTCTGTATTCCAGTGGAATAGTGCTCAGCCCCATGAGTGAAGACCACTGTTCCGACATTTTTTAATGCACACTAAAATTTGTGAAAAGTGCCTCACTCATTAATAATAGCTCAAATGAATCCAGACTTGCAGCATTATGACATTATGAAACACTATTCCAGTAGCGTGTTTGACCTCGAGAGGTCAATTACCTTTATCACATGTACCTTGATGTGTAGAGGGGGCACTAGCATCTACTATCCTGGCCTGAAAGTGTCGATAGTTAAATTCATGAAATTCTTTTAATTGGGTAGGTATGGAAGAGCTGGTTTACCATATGTAAAATATACGTCACGGCTCACACTAGTAATTGAGTCCAAAGAGGTTGTTAGTCAAGTGAGGCAATTGTAAAGCAAGAATTCGAGTAAACGCGCGGTATTTGTAAGATTTATTGTGAAACACAATGGTTTCCCTGTTTTTGTTATTGTCACAGACGGTAAATTTTGTTGCTGACTCTTTTATGAAAGTATTTTGTGAAAGTATGTTTCTGTATATAGTAAAATGTGCAGTACCTACAGCAGACACACAAGCTTCCTGTTTTTCACGCTGTAGTTTATGACACCCGAATTCTTTTAGCAATCCGGTACTTTCTTTAAACATTACTGATTTTTCTGTAGTTAGTCAAATCAACAAAATCTATCAAAAGTTGCTACATCTCAGATCATGTGCTGACTTTGAAGGCGTTCACCCCAGGTGGTTAGCTGAACGATCGAAACTGGACTCGCAGCTGGGCTCTCACAGCCCACGTCCGTCTAGGAACGTTTCTGAGGATTCATTTTTGGAAATTTATCCAACCTGTAGGGCCGCAAGTCTGCTGTACAAAATTAGTAGCCTGAGAGTCGTCTAAACTGAGATGTACAGCTGTAACCACCAGTTGCTTACATCCTGGATACCTCCCGCCAGGGTCCCATCCTTCTCTAAACTTCCTTCTGTTGCTAGGAGCCCCACAGTGCTCTGGGAGAGGCCCTGCAGAGTGTGGAAGGAATGAGGAGAACTCTACGCCAAACTCTGAGTAGATCTCTGAAATATTTCGGTATACACAATTGTTGCCTTGTTGCCAGCAACATGCAGTGATCCAGATTCGATTCCCAGTCCAGCATAATGATCCATCTTGCACACACAATTATCAAAATAGTTTGTCAGGTGTGACAATAGAAGAGCTATGATTACAGCAATTTAGATGTGAAAATAGGAGCTCACAGTGGTGGTACAGATAGCGTATTATGACTTTTTTAGAGACAGAAAATTCCTTCTGTAAGGATCCACATTGATTCCACTAACAACAATTTTATGAAACCTCGCTCGCTCTGTAGGTCCTTGGTTGATGCCATGCATCTTGACTCTCGGAAGGTGTTCAATACAGTTTCTCACTGTCCTCTAATGAAGAAAATGCGACAGTGTGGAACATCAGACTAACTTTATTGGGTTGAAGAGATTCCAGGAAAGAGAACACAACATGTCAATCTTAACAGAAAAAAATATTCAGACATAAAAGTAACTTCGGGTGTACCCCAAGGGAGTGTTAAAGGACCATTACTGTTCACAATCCATATACATTACCCAGTGCATGACTTCGAAAGCTCGATGAGGCTGTTCGTGGATGCGTTGTTGTATGTAGAAAAGCTGTACAAGGCTGTTTGTGAATGATGCTGTTGTACATAGAAAAGTCGAAACGCTAGAAAACTGCGCTGCAGAAAAATCTACACAGGATCGTTGTGGGTGCAGGGATAAGCAGCTGAGCCTCAACATAAACAAAAATAATATACTGGGCATAAGTGGGTGGAAAGACCCATTATTCTTTGATTATGCAATTGCCGAACAGTCACTGGAAGCTGTACTGGATATCTGGGAGTATACTGGTATTACACTTCTATGGTACATGTCTTTGGCTGCACAGGAAGGAATGTGCTGAGGAATAGCTTTGGATATATCCAAACATATTATGGGTATTACTGATGCATTAAGACACATGTCAGTCAGGAACAATACAGAACAGATCACATTTAAGCTGCATAAACATATATGAACATATCTGAAAAGAAATAAATTTGTGTTTGAATCAAAGTTTACACATTGCAGTCACTCACCTCTGAATATCAGCCTAAAGCAAACCATTCAATAGTGTGGAAAGTAGTGACTTATTAACACATGTTACACATTACGGAAATATTTCTAAGTTTGGTGAGCGTTTGATGAGCGGCATAAGATTTGATTAAGCTTACCTGGGTTATCTTTTTTGCGCACCATTCAGACGTGGTATATAGAAAAACAGAGTGAAGCCATAGACAAGGCCTTCAGGCTCATTTTATACATGATTTACATGTGAATTAGAAACGATTTTCTGTAGTGAGCGTTGAAATTAAATTTTTTCATACAGAAATAGTACCATTCAGGATAACAAAAAATTAGCTGTACATAAAGCAATATCAAACTGATTGGCATAAATTTTACAGAAGGACAGAATGTTCAGACAGATTTACATATTTCACAATTTTCTACCAGGAGCTTTATTTTTTATTGTATGTGTTCCTGCTCTTACATCAGCCACTGGTGTTGCCTTGTTTAGACCAGTGTCTGGCTTATGAAAGGACCATCAATCCATCAATGGAAATCTCAGGCGCAGTATCTTGAAAACACAACCTAGGACACCAGATTGCAGCAATACATTTTCTCTGCCTCGTGATGACTGGGTGTTGTGTGATGTCCTTAGGTTAGTTAGGTTTAAGTAGTTCTAAGTTCTAGGGTACTGATGACCATAGATGTTAAGTCCCATAGTGCTCAGAGCCATTTGAACCAGCAATACATTAAATAGTCACACAACAAATATCAGGAAACGTGTCATCCTCCTGAAATTCAAACTGGATTGTTACCACTTAAGAAATACACTGAAGCGCCAAAGAAACTGGTATAGGCATGCACTTCAAATACAGAAATATGTAAAAAGGCATAACACGGCGCTACGGTCGGCAGTTCCTATATAAGACAACAAGTGTCCGGCGCATTTGTTATATTGGTTATTCCTGCTGAAATGGCAGATTCTCAAGATTTAAGTAAGTTTGAACATGGTTCTATAGTCGGCGGCACGAGGGATGGGACACAGCATTTCCAAGGTAACATTGAAGTGGGGTTTTTCCCGTAGGACCACTTCACGAGAGTACCGTGAATATCAGGAATCCGGTAAAACATCAAATCTCCGTCATTGCTGCGACCGGAAAAAGATCCTTCAAGAACAGGACCAACGATGGCTGAAGAGAATCGTTCAACGTGACAGACGTACAACCCTTCTGCAAATTGCTGCAGATTACAATGCTTGGCTATCAACAAGTGTCAGCGTGAGACCCATTCAACGAAACTTCATTGACATGGGCTTTCGGAGCCGAAGGCACACTCATGTACTCTTGATGACTGCACGACACAAAGCTTTACGCCTCGCCTGGGCCTGTCAACACCGACATAGGACAGTTGATGACTGTAAACGTGTTGCCTGATCGGACGAGTGTCGTTTCAAATTGTATCGAGCGGATGGACGTGTACGGGTATGGAGACAACCTCATGAATCCATGGAGCCTGCATGTCAGCAGAGGAGTGTTCAAGCTGGTGGAGCCTCTGTAATGGTGTGGGGCGTGTGCAGTTGGAGTGATATGGGACCCCTGATACATCTAGATATGACTCTGATAGGTGACACATACTTAAACACCCTGTTTGATCACCTGCATCCATTCGTGTCCATTGTGCATTCCGACGGACTTGGGCAATTCCAACAAGACAATGCGACGCCCCACACGTCCATTATTGCTACAGAGCGGCTCCAGGAACACTATTCTGAGTTTAAACACTTCCGCTGGCCACCAAACTCTCCAGAAATGAACATTACTGAGCATATCTGGGGTACCTTGAAACATTCTATCCAGAAGAGATCTCCATCCCCTCGTACTCTTACGGATTTATTCACAGCTCTGCGGGATACATGGTGTCAGTTCCCTCCAGCACTACTTCAGACGTTAGTCGAGACCATGCCACATCAGTGTTGCGGTACTTTTGCGTCCTCGTGGGGGTCCTACACGATATTAGGCAGGTATACCAGTTTCTTTGGCTCTTCGGGTATAAGTATACATAAATCACTCTGTTTAACAATTCACGCCCACGTAGTGCCTACTGCAAAAATAAATATCCTAGAAAATTGAAATCGAACAGCAAGACCTTGATCTGTTAGCTTCTGCAAGTGTATATGAAGAGAGTGTATGTTCTGTGCTCTTTTGCCAAAGGACTTTGCCAGTAGGAAGAACATACATACGTACTTCTTAGAAATATCGCATTGTGGAGCCTTTGAATCTATCTTCTGTATTTTAGTGCATGCTTTGACAGGTACTATAATCTTATTAAATGCTCTGGCATCTAGCACTAAGCAAGCATGTCCTCCACATTTCGAGACAGCCTGGAACAGAGTACGGTACAGAATTTTAGATGGCTCAATAATATCCAGTCTAACATCTTCCGTGATCTTGTTCTGACAGCTGATTTATTTGCCCAGCATGTGGAATATGAGGCATGACAATAGGTTTTACGGGGAAATACATCAAGCTGACATTCATAGCCATGAATTACACCATATTTCTCTTCGGATATATGTATCTATTTTAGCAAACTGACTTTCAGTTGAGGTTGCTGACTAGCATCTAAACATTTAGATTCATTAACTGTGCTAATTACTTGTCTCACAATAAATTCAGTAGAACTCAACTCAGGCTGCACAGTGTGGTGACTGTCATACTTGTTATTAATGATATTCACCTTAATGCCCTGGCAAAAGTTGCCATGATCAGCATATGTTTGCAACAAATCCACTATCATGTACTGACCATCAGGTTTAATATAACACTTTCCTTGCATCCCTTCCAAGCAGGAAGTCAGTTCCTAAAATATAATCTACTGCTAACTCATCAACCACTAGTAATGTGTTCTGAATGACCACATTTTCCTGTCTTAAGAGCAAATAGGGCTGTATCTTAACATTTTTTGACTTGGCACCAAGCCTCCTAGGACTTTGCAATTGGTAACTGGCAAAGTACAAAGGGTGGACAAAAATATGGAAAGACTGAAAACACAACACATTACCATGCCTAATACATTGCAGGAAAAGTTTTGGCATTCAGAACAGCTTCCAGTCGCCTTGTAATGGATAAACACAGGTCGTGTATGGTTTTCAGGGGTATCTTATACCATTTTTTCTGAAAAATAGTAGCAAGTTCAAGTAAAGATGATGAATGTAGATAGTGATCGGACACATTTCTCTCCAGAGTAGACTACAAAAGCTCAATGATATTGCGATCTGGTGACGGCAGTGGTCAGGAGAGATGTGACAATTCATCACCAAGCTCCAAAACGAGTCCTGGATAGTGTGAGCTATGTGGCCAGGGCCCTTGTCGCCGTGGAACACTGCATCGCTGTTGAGGAACAAACATTATAGTGTGCGAGGGACTTGATCAGTCAAAATGGCCACATAATCCTTCACGGTAATTTGACATTGCAGAGTACCCCTGTGGCCCATTGGATAACATGATTTGGCTGGCAAAGGATCACCGATCCCCCAACATGACTTGATCAGTCAAAATGGCCACATAATCCTTCACGGTAATTTGACATTGCAGAGTACCCCTGTGGCCCATTGGATAACATGATTTGGCTGGCAAAGGATCACCGATCCCCCAACATGATTCGTTCTTGGTGTTTCCGCCAGAAGTCTGAACAATGTGAAACAAGACTTATCCTACCAAATGGCCTCCTTCCATCATTACAGAGTCCAAGTTCTATGGCTTTGGCACCGTGTTTTCCTGTTAGAGGCATTTGCGTCACTGATAAGTCGTTCTGGAATTCCACCTCGCCCTGATATAACCTGTGTATGGAAGTACCTTCGTGTTGGTTTGGTGCTGCCAGGGTTCACAAGCGTGACATTCAGTTCTGCAGTGACTTTTGCAGCTGTTATTCCCTTACTTTTCGCCACAATCCTCTTCAGTAGCCGTCTGTCACGATGACTCAACACACGTATTCGTCCGCATTGTGTCTTAGCGGATTATGATTTTCTGCTTTCCCTGTACGTGGTATAAATCTTCTTGAAACTCCAGACTCTTCAGTTGCCTTGGTTATGGAAGCAACCATCATACGAGCACCGACCATCTGCCCACATTCAAAGTTACTTAGCTTCAACATGACACACTATTATGCACAACACTGTTCTGTCCTGAGTGTCACTTGTTACGTATTGAGGACATTCATTGCACAGTTGCTATTCACGGTCTAACATCACAGCGGAACCTGCAGACTTGGCCAGCATCTGCATTTGTGTTCAAGCATGCATTTCTCATGGTGATTCCGTATTATCGTCTAACCACTGTACCATATAAAAGGTGGAATTCCGAGTCGTGCTGGCTGATGTTTTGCAGCAGCTGATACTCCAATACATTTAGATTCTTTCAAATTGTCAACAGTTTTTCTTGAGATAAGCTTGAATGATTAAAATGCATTGTGAGACTGCTTTGGTGAATGTCCCAGCGCTCTGTGATAATATTACGCTCCTTTTCTAGATGAGGGCATGCTGGTAAGTCTTGGCTATATGAAGAGAAAATGATGTTACGGGATTGAAAAAAAAAAGTAATAACTCAACTTATTTTCCCTAGAGCTCAGCACTTTTATGGCATCTTTGTCCCTGCTTCTGTGTTAGCTCCACTGTCATAAATGAATAAAATATATTTTGCTTTGTCGAATGTCCCAGCGTTCTGTGATAGTATTAGCTGCCTTGCTAGACGAGGGGATGCTGGCAAGTCCTTTGCTATTTAAAGAAAAAATGATGTTATGGGTTTGAAAAAAAAAGTATTTTCTCAACTTATTCCTCCTAGAAATCAACACATTATGGCGTCTTTGTTCCTGCTTTTATGTTAGCTCCACTCTCATAAATGAATGAAATATATTTTGCTTTGGTGAATGTCCCAGCGTTCTGTGATAGCATTAATCAGCTTTGCTGGACGAGGGGATGCTGGTAGGCCCTTGGCTACATAAAGAAAAAATGATGTTATGGGTCTGAAAAAAGAAGTATTTATTCAACTTCCCCCTAAAACTCAAACATTTATAGTATATTTATTCCTGTTTCTTTAACCCATGTAAAAAGAAAAATTACGATTGTGCTGTAAACCACTCATAAGCTGCCATTCTGGTCTCCTCAGTGTTCAGAAAGATCATCCTTTGAGATGTTCCGTGATATCTGAGAGGGCCACGTAGGGTGAATAGGAGGGATGTTTGAGGATTTCAAAGTGAAGATCTGTTAGTTTTTGCTATTTGATGGCCACCTTGTTAGGTGGGAGATCGTATTGCAGAAACAACGTTCCCTTTCTCAGCTTTCCTCGACGGTCCAATTGTTGCTTCAGTTTGTCAAGAAGTTCAACACAGCACTTTGCCTTCATGGTTTTAAGATGTTGTAGGCAGTCAATTATAGGATTCCATCTTTATCAACGACGGATGCAAGCAACTTGGCTCTTGATCTTTGTGTTTTGAACGTCTTTGGTCGTAGGAAACCACTGCATCTCCATTCTTTGGAATGCTCTTTGATCTCTGGATCTTAAGTATATATCCATGCTTCATCCATGGTGACAAGACAAAGACACAAGGGTGTCGAAATTGGACCAAAATGGACTACGAAGCAACCACTTGTTCACTATTTCTCTGACCAACCAGGATTATGGAATGAACAACATCCACGGTTTGGAAACTGCGACTTGAGTTTTCCTTCCAGGATGCTCTTCACTTCAACGTGAAATGTCCTGATTTAAATGCAGCAAACAAGTTTTTAATAGTGGAGTAGTAAGGGCAGTCACCACCCAGTGTAACGGACATATCATTATACATTTGTTAGGCCGTGTACTTAATCGCAGCACGACTCTCTCTAATGTGAATTCTCTGTTTTCTTGCGTAATGTTCACTTTCAATGTGCACAGAAAAATAAAAACCAATGTTACTGCTACGCAATTACTATCACATATGACTTAAATAAGAAGGCTTAATGCCAAAACACCAGAATTAGTCTACATCCATTAATCAGAAAAAAACCAAGGACCTGTCAGCTCTACCTCGTATTTTGTCCAGTGTGAGAACCTAGAACAAGCTTCAACCAATTAATTGTGAAATTAAGGACGTTGGCACTGTTATGCAAACTATGCCATATAAAAAGAAGTTACAGAAACCGTAAGAGCGACTGAAACGTTTCTTTTTGACTTTTCATAAATTCTTCGTAGAAGTCAGGAACAATTCTTTTGGAATAGTATATACAGATTGAGATTTTACAGCGGAGTAAATCTCGTTCTAGGAGTCTTGTAAACCCAATCCTTTCTGCGCCTAATAATGGCTCGTTGTCTAATGAAATCATTTCAGCTATTATATAACAACTTTGTTTTTGCAACTTCCTTTCCAATGATTTATGACGTAGTCAATTGCTTTTCTGGCGATGTGGAAGACGAACTTGTACTGGGAATGGGTAAAGATGATGTAGACATGGCAGCGGTAGTACATTCACTAACTGCTCGGATTTATCTGGATGTTTCGTTTTCGAATAATTTTTCATGTCACAAAAATATTTCATTGAGTTTAAGGTAGGTCAGGTTATTTCTATTAGTTTAAACGGATTTTTATAGCTACTACTGACAGACGCATCTGTGCATCCCAAACAAGTTAGGTACCTACTTAACGATATTAATCATCGTATCTACGGACAAATACCTTGTCGATAAGCGTAATAAAATAAGTGAATCCCTGAGAACCATAAGGGCGTCGATTTTCAGATTGTGTCATGTATGCAAGCCCCTGACATCTACTAATCGTATGGTGAACTATCTGTAGACCCACAATGTATACATTTAGGTGACAAAAGTCATGGGATACCTCCTAATATCGTATCGGACCACCTTTCCATATGGATGCCCCATCCCTTTGCTGAACACAGTAGTAGTTTACTGTGTTTTGTGGACTAAGAAGATTCGTGATGGCGTGGTGACTACACATTCCGTATTATACAACAGAGTTACTGTGTAGTGCTCTCTGAAGAATACGGTCATGCTACACTATAGTTCTGCACATTTATACTTAATCTGGGAAGCGCAATACGTCAGTCGATAAAATAATAATACCGTTTCCTGCGGTAGAAGAGAGGGGAAAAAAGTGTGACATTTTAAGGTCGACAAGGTGTCCTCTCCAGGGATCTGGGCGTGCTCAAACCCTGTGGAAACAGATCTTGGGGAAGAGACAACACTTACAGGCAGCGCCAGGCGGGCGCGGACGGCAGAGAGAGCACCCAGCGCCCTCTGG
This sequence comes from Schistocerca nitens, assembly GCF_023898315.1. NCBI lineage: Eukaryota > Metazoa > Arthropoda > Insecta > Orthoptera > Acrididae > Schistocerca > Schistocerca nitens. The sequence goes on along the minus strand of NC_064614.1, from coordinate 565,986,387 downwards.
GCATAAATAGTTGACAAGATTCTCCAATACGGCAGTCTCAGGTAGCACCTGAAGAAGGCAACGAGTTACGTGGCCGAAATATTGTGCCAGAGTGACACAAACATCCCGCAGTAGACCCGATTATTCCACATGCCTGTGGAAACAGTTCATCGCCAGACGCAGTCATAGAGCAACGAATTCTGCAGTTCAGTAGGAGAGATGAGGATTGCCGTGGCTCAGTCCTAGTTTGCAAAAAGTCGCTTCTACCGGCCGATTTGAGAGTGGTATTTGGAAATTTCTCAATGGGTTACGATGTTTCCAACCAACCCAAGCAATGTATGTTTCAAAATGACATTTATTCAACCTCTGTTGCGCAGGTCAACATTAAAAATAAAAAGCATGGAAGTATTGTAATAAAACTGCCAACGTGGTCAAATGTAAAGTTTCGCAAGCAAATAAAAGGTTACAGATGCCATCGGAGTTTAATAAGTAGTCGTAAGGGGGGTAGGACGTCAAACGGGCCGACTTCGAGAAGGAGAGGCACCACAGGACATTTTAATTTGCATTGTCTATACTTTTACGAATAAATTCATAAAACTTTGTCAGCATGACCAGGAAGGATTCAGGATTCACACGCATAGCAGTGGAAGTTCAGAAAGACGAAAAAATAATATTTTTTAAATGTGAAATGTCATGATTTTTTTCACTTACTGTTGGCTGCATTTGTTGCTATAGGTACACTTTTCTTCATAAGTAAGACAGATTCTTCGATGAATTTTGCACAGCTTACAAACCATACTTACAGGTGTATGAAACTCTAGAATTTATTTAATCTATGGAAAAATGAATGGGCTGTTACGTTTTAAACTTCGTGTTTAGAGAAAACTCGAATTTTATAGTTAATTATCTAAATTTTTACCACAGTTTTTAAATGATTTGGGAAATTCTAGAGTTTCATACACCTGTAAGTATGGTTTGTATGCTGTGCAAAATTCATCGAAGAATCTCTCTTACTTATGAAGAAAAGTGTACCTACAGCAACAAATGCAGCCAATACCAAGTGAAAAAATTATGAAATTTCACATGTAAAAAAAATTTGTTTTGTTATGTTTTTGAACTTCCTCTGCTATGAGTGTGAATCCTGAATCCTTCCTGGTCATGCTAACAAAGTTTTATGAATTTATTTGTAAAAGTATAGACAGTGTAAATTAAAATGTCCTGTGGTGCCTCTCCCACTCCAAGTCGGCCCGTTTCGCGCCCTACCCCCCTTAAAGGCTTTTTCCCTGCCTAAAACGGTAATTTTTGTTGACATCCAACAGGATTTTCTCAGTCGTTCTGAATTTTTACAATAGAGTCTATTAATTTTAGTGTCGACATTAACATTATTGGAAGATAATAAATGTTACTGAATATTGTCTACGTATATTTTAAAGCTCGTTTGTTACCCTGGATGTAACCATATGACATAATTTCAGACTGGTTGATGAAAAAGCTAAGTCTGTAGTGTTTCCTGGTGAAAGCTGGTTCTGCTTCGACGCCAGTTATGACTGTGTGTTGGTTGGAAGGAGGCCAGCCGAAAGCCTGCAACCAGCCTGTCTGCTTTGTAGACGCACTAGACATACAGCTGGAGTTGTGGTCTGGGATGCGAACTCATGTAATAGCAGGGGCACCCTTGTGATTATCCCACGCACCCTGACTGCAATTTTGTACATCAGTCTGGTGACTCGACCTGTTGTGCAGCTGTTCATGAACATCGTTCCTGGTGGTGTCTTGCAACAGGATACCGCTCGCCCACATACCGTCGGTATAACCCAACACGCTTTACAGAGTACCGACATGATGCCTTGGCCTGCTCGATCACCAGATCTGTTGCCAATCGAGCAAATATGGGACTTAATCGGCAACAGTTGCAGCGTCATCCATAACCAGCATTAAATGTCCCTGTACTGACCGACCAAGTGCAACAGTCGTTGAACTCCGTCCCACAAACTGACATCCGGCATCTGTGTAACACAATGAACACACGTTTGCATGCTTGTGTTCAACGTTCTGGGGGTTACACCGGTTATTAATGTACCAGCATTTCACAGTTGCAGTGGCTTATCTTGCACTCACACTAAGCTGTGATTTTGCAATGTTGATCAGTTTGGAGCATATACTGTATTCAAACATTATGAATCACCTCGAAGGGAACGATCTATTGATACGTAATCAGCATGGTTTCAGAAAACATCGTCCTTGTGCAACGCAGCTAGCTCTTTACTCGCACGAAGTAATGGCCGCTATCGACAGGGGATCTCAAGTTGATTCCGTATTTCTAGATTTCCGGAAAGCTTTTGACACCGTTCCTCACAAGCGACTTCTAATCAAGCTGCGGGCCTATTGGGTACCGTCTCAGTTGTGCGACTGGATTCGTGATTTCCTGTCAGGAAGGTCGCAGTTCGTAGTAATAGACGGCAAATCATCGAGTAAAACTGATCAGGTGTTCCCCAGGGAAGCGTCCTGGGACCTCTGCTGTTCCTGATCTATATAAATGACCTGGGTGACAATCTGAGCAGTTCTCTTAGGTTGTTCGCAGATGATGCTGTAATTTACCGTCTAGTAAGGTCATCCGAAGACCAGTCATCCGAAGACCAGTAACAGGAGCAAAGCGATTTAGAAAAGATTGCTGTATGGTGTGGCAGGTGGCAGTTGACGCTAAATAACGAAAAGCGTGAGGTGATCCACATGAGTTCCAAAAGAAATCCGTTGGAATTCGATTACTCTATAAATAGCACCGTTCTCAAGGCTGTCAGTTCAACTAAGTACCTGTGTGTTAAAATTACGAACAACTTCAGTTGGAAAGACCACATAGATAATATTGTGGGGAAGGCGAGCCAAAGGTTGCGTTTCATTGGCAGGACACTTAGAAGATGCAACAAGTCCACTAAAGAGACAGCTTACACTACACTCGTTCGTCCTCTCTTAGAATATTGCTGCGCGGTGTGGGATCCTTACCAGGTGGGATTGACGGAGGACATCGAAAGGGTGCAAAAAAGGGCAGCTCGTTTTGTATTATCACGTAATAGGGGAGAGAGTGTGGCAGATAGGATACGTGAGTTGGAGTGGAAGTCATTAAAGCAAAGACGTTTTTCGTCGCGGCGAGGTCTATTTACGAAATTTCAGTCACCAACTTTCTCTTCCGATTGCGAAAATATTTTGTTGAGCCCAACCTACATAGGTAGGAATGATCATCAAAATAAAATAAGAGAAATCAGAGCTCGAACACAAACGTTTAGGTGTCCGTTTTTTCCCACGCGCTGTTCGGGAGTGGAATGGTAAAGAGATAGTATGATTGTGATTCGTTGAACCCTCTGCCAAGCACTTAAATGTGAATTGCAGAGTAATCATGTAGATGTAGATGTAAATATGTTACCTAGACAAATGTATTCCCGAAATTTCATCACTTTACACCAACTATTTTTTGCTGTTGCGCTTTTTTCCGTTAGTGTGCATCTGATGTTAACAAATTCCTCTTCTCCAGAAACACTTTTCTTGCCAGTGGCAGTCTACATGTTATTTCCTCTCTACATAGGCCAACATCAGTTGTTTAGCTGCCCAAATAGTAAAACTCATCTACTGTTTTAAGTGTCTCGTTTCCTAATCTACACTCCTGGAAATTGAAATAAGAACACCGTGAATTCATTGTCCCAGGAAGGGGAAACTTTATTGACACATTCCTGGGGTCAGATACATCACATGATCACACTGACAGAACCACAGGCACATAGACACAGGCAACAGAGCATGCACAATGTCGGCACTAGTACAGTGTATATCCACCTTTCGCAGCAATGCAGGCTGCTATTCTCCCATGGAGACGATCGTAGAGATGCTGGATGTAGTCCTGTGGAACGGCTTGCCATGCCATTTCCACCTGGCGCCTCAGTTGGACCAGCGTTCGTGCTGGACGTGCAGACCGCGTGAGACGACGCTTCATCCAGTCCCAAACATGCTCAATGGGGGACAGATCCGGAGATCTTGCTGGCCAGGGTAGTTGACTTACACCTTCTAGAGCACGTTGGGTGGCACGGGATACATGCGGACGTGCATTGTCCTGTTGGAACAGCAAGTTCCCTTGCCGGTCTAGGAATGGTAGAACGATGGGTTCGATGACGGTTTGGATGTACCGTGCACTATTCAGTGTCCCCTCGACGATCACCAGTGGTATACGGCCAGTGTAGGAGATCGCTCCCCACACCATGATGCCGGGTGTTGGCCCTGTGTGCCTCGGTCGTATGCAGTCCTGATTGTGGCGCTCACCTGCACGGCGCCAAACACGCATACGACCATCATTGGCACCAAGGCAGAAGCGACTCTCATCGCTGAAGACGACACGTCTCCATTCGTCCCTCCATTCACGCCTGTCGCGACACCACTGGAGGCGGGCTGCACGATGTTGGGGCGTGGGCGGAAGACGGCCTAACGGTGTGCGGGACCGTAGCCCAGCTTCATGGAGACGGTTGCGAATGGTCCTCGCCGATACCCCAGGAGCAACAGTGTCCCTAATTTGCTGGGAAGTGGCGGTGCGGTCCCCTACGGCACTGCGTAGGATCTTGGCGTGCATCCGTGCGTCGCTGCGGTCCGGTCCCAGGTCGACGGGCACGTGCACCTTCCGCCGACCACTGGCGACAACATCGATGTACTGTGGAGACCTCACGCCCCACGTGTTGAGCAATTCGGCGGTACGTCCACCCGGCCTCCCGCATGTCCACTATACGCCCTCGCTCAAAGTCCGTCAACTGCACATACGGTTCACGTCCACGCTGTCGCGGCATGCTACCAGTGTTAAAGACTGCGATGGAGCTCCGTATGCCACGGCAAACTGGCTGACACTGACGGCGGCGGTGCACAAATGCTGCGCAGCTAGCGCCATTCGACGGCCAACACCGCGGTTCCTGGTGTGTCCGCTGTGCCGTGCGTGTGATTATTGCTTGTACAGCCCTCTCGCAATGTCCGGAGCAAGTATGGTGGGTCTGACACACCGGTGTCAATGTGTTCTTTTTTCCATTTCCAGGAGTGTATTTTCCTCACCACCACCTGAGTTAATTCGACTACATACCATTATCTCTGTTTTGCTTTTGTTGTAGCTCGTCTTATATCTTCCTTTCATGGCACTGTTCATTCTGTTCAACTGCTTTTCCAAATCCTTCACTGTCTCTGACAGAATTTCTGTCATCAGCAGACCTAAAAGTTTTTATTTCTTCTTCCTGAGCTGTAATTCCTACTTCAAAATTTTCTTTGGTTTCCTTTACTGCCAGCTCAGTATATAGACTGAATAATATTGCGCATAGGCTACAACCCTATTTCACTCCCTTCTCAACCACTGCTTCCCTTTCATGCCCTTCTACTCTTATAACTGCCGTCTGATTTCTGTATGACTCGTAAATAGCCTTTTGCTCCCTGTATTTTACCCCTTCAGAATTTCAAAGACAATATTTTAGTCAACATTGTCAAAAGCTTCCTCTAAGTCTGCTAATGCTATAAACGTATGTTTGCCTTTCCCTAAAATCTCTTCTTAGAGAAGACTTGGTGTCAATATTGTCTCGCATGTTCCTTCATTTCTATAGAATCCAAATTGATCTTCCCCGAGGTCGGCTTGTACCAGTTTTTCCATTCTTCTGTGAGGAATTAGTGTTTGTATTTCGTAACCACGACTTATTAAAGTGATAGTTCGGTAATATTCACACATGTGAGCACCTGCTTTCTTTGGAATCGGAGTTATTATATTCCTCTTTAAATCTGAGGGTATTTCGCCTGTCGCATACATCTGGCACATCAGATGGAATAGTTACGTCAAGGCTGGCGCTCCCAAGGCTGTCAGTAGTTCTGGCGGAGTGTTGTCTGCACCAGGGGCCTTGTTTCGACTTAGGTCTTTCAGTGTTCTGACGAATTATTCTCGCAGTATCATATCTCCCATCTCATCTTCATTTACGTCCTCTTCCATTTCTATAACAATGCTTTCAAGTTCATTTCCCTTGTATAAACCGTCTATATACGTTTTCTATCTTTCAGCTTTCCCTTCTTTATTTAGGACAGGTTTTCTCATAAGACACAATAAGTCGGGAAGACTAGTCTTCTAATGTGTTCCTGTCTAAAACAAATGCCATAGATTGCTCTTAGAAACTATAAAACATTTATATCATTTTATCAAGTTGCGAGTCATGTACAAGCAAGATCGTGCAAGAATTCATTTGTTCTTTGATTTTCAAGCAGAAGCACTACGTGTATTTGAAATTTATGGAGATTTTCTCGCCAGCGAAATTTCAGGGTCAAGACTGGTTTAAAATTAGCCTCAGTTTTACAGATAGCAAATGTGAATCTCAACAGAAATTTTCAACAAAACTTTTACCCTGGATTGTAGTTCGTCATTTATGTTCAGAGGCCTGATCTGTAAACGTTCATGGTGGAGTATGCGCAGAATGACAGCATCAATAAGCCTCAGTATGAATTAATGTGGTAATAGTAAACTGCAGGAGCGTCTATAGAAAGGTCCCAGAACTGCTCTCATTAATAAACGGTCACAATGCCCACAAAGTACTAGGGACAGAAAGTTTGCTGAAAACAGATGTAAACAGTAATGAAATTCTAAACTCAGATTGGAATGTATACCGCAGAGACAGGCTGGACAGTGAAGGGGGAGGCGTGTTTATAGCGATAAAAAGTGCAATAGTATTGAAGGAAATTGACGGAGATCCGAAATGTAAAATAATTTGGGTGAAGTTCAGAGTTAAAACAGGCTCAAACTTGGTAATTGGATGTCTCTATAGGTCCCCTGGCTCAGCAGCTGTTGTGACAGAGCACCTGAAGGAAAATTTGGAAAATATTTCGAGTAGATTTCCCGACCATGTTATAGTTCTGGGTGGAGATTTTAATTTGCCGGATACAGACTGGGAGACTAACGTTTATAACGGGTGGCAGGGACAAAGAATCCAGCGAATTTTTTTTAAGTGCATTATCTGAAAACTACCTTGAGCAGTTAAACAGAGAACCGACTCGTGGCGATAACATATTTAGACCTTCTGGTGACAAACAGACCCTAACTATTTGAAACAGTTAACGCAGAACAGGGAATCAGCGATCATGAAGCGGTTACTGCCTCGATGATTTCAGCCGTAAATAGAAATATTAAAAAAGGTAGGAAGATTTTTCTGTTTAGCAAAAGTGACAAAAAGCAGATTTCAGAGTACTTGACGGGTCAACACAAAAGTTTTCTCACGTACAGATAGTTCAAAAATGGTTCTGAGCACTATGGGACTCAACTGCTGAGGTCATAAGTCCCCTAGAACTTAGAACTACTTAAACCTAACTAACCTAAGGACAACACAAACATCCATGCCCGAGGCAGGATTCGAACCTGCGACCGTAGTGGTCGCGCGGTTCCAGACTGTAGCGCCAGAACCGCTCGGCCACCAGCGGCCGGCCGTACAGATAGTATTGAGGATCAGTGGACAAAGTTCAAAACCATCGTACAATATGCATTAGATGAGTATGTGCCAAGCAAGATCGTAAGAGATGGAATAGAGCCACCGTGATACAACAACCGAGTTAGAAAACTGCTGCGGAAGCAAAGGGAACTTCACAGCAAACATAAACATAGCCGAAGCCTTGCAGACAAACAAAAATTACGCGAAGCGAAATGTCGTGTGAGGAGGGCTATGCGAGAGGCGTTCAATGAATTCGAAAGTAAACTTCTATGTACTGACTTGGCAGAAAATCCTAAGAAATTTTGGTCTTATGTAAAAGCGGTACGTGGATCAAAACAAAATGTCCAGACACTCTGTGACCAAAATGGTACTGAAACAGAGGATGACAAAATTACGGCCGAAATACTAAATGTCTTTTTCCAAAGCTGCTTCACAGAGGAAGACTGCACTGTAGTTCCTTCTCTAGATTGTCGCACAGATGACAAAATGGTAGATATCGAAATAGACGACAGAGATAGAGAAACAAAATCGCTCAAAAGAGGAAAGGCTGCTGGACCTGATGGGATACCAGTTCGATTTTACACAGATTACGCGAAGGAACTTGCCCCCCTTCTTGCAGCCGTGTACCGTAGGTCTCTAGACTAGCGTAGCGTTCCAAAGGATTGGAAGAGGGCACAGGTCATCCCCGTTTTCAAGAAGGGACGTCGAACAGATGTGCAGAACTATAGACCTATATCTCTAACGTCGATCAGTTCGAGTGTAATGACTTTTCTGGAGACTAGAAATCTACTCTGTAGGAATCAGCATGGGTTACGAAAAAGACGATTGTGTGAAACCCAGCTCGCGCTATTCGTCCACGAGACTCAGAGGGCCATATACACGTGTTCCCAGGTGGATGCCGTGTTTCTTGACTTCCGTAAGGCGTTCGATACGGTTCCCCAAAGTCGTTTAATAAACGAAGTAAGAGCATACGGAATATCAGACCAATTGTGTGGTTGGATTCAAGAGTTCCTAGATAACAGAACGCAACATGTCATTCTCAATGGAGAGAAGTCTTCCGAAGTAAGAGTGATTTCAGGTGTGCCACAGGGGAGTGTCGTAGGACTGTTGCTACTCACAATACACATAAATGACCTTGTGGATAACATCGGAAGTTCACTGAGGCTTTTTGCGGATGATGCTGTGGTATATCGAGAGGTTGTAACAATGGAAAATTGTACCGAAATGGAGGAGGATCTGCAACGAATTGACCCATGGGGCAGGGAATGGCAATTGAATCTCAATGTGGACAAGTGTAATGTGCTGCGAATACATAGAAAGAAAGATCCTTTATCATTTAGCTACAATATAGCAGGTCAGTAACTGGAAGCAGTTAATTGCATAAATTATCTGGGAGTAGGTATTAGGAGTGATTTAAAATGGAATGATCATATAAAGTTGATCGTCGGTAAAACAGATTCCAGACTGAGATTCATTGGAAGAATCCTAAGGAAATGCCGTCCGAAAACAAAGGAAGAAGGTTACAGTAAACTTGTTCGCCCACTGCTTGAATATTGCTCACCAGTGTGGGATCCGTACCAGATAGGGTTGATAAAAAGAGACAGAGAAGATCCAACGGAGAGCAGCGCGCTTCGTTACAGGGATCATTTAGTAATCGCGAAAGCGTTACGGAGATGATAGACAAACTCCAGTGGAAGACTCTGCAGGAGAGACGCTCAGTAGCTCGGTACGGGCTTTTGTTGAAGTTTCGAGAACATACCTTCACCGAGGAGTCAAGCAGTATATTGCTCCCTCCTACGTATATCTCGCGAAGAGACCATGAGGATAAAATCAGAGAGATTAGAGCTCACACAGAGGCATACCGACAATCTTTCTTTCCACGAACAGTACGAGACTGGAATAGAAGGGAGAACCGATAGAGGTACTCAAGGTACCCTCCGCCACACACCGTCAGGTGGCTTGCGGAGTATGGATGTAGATGTAGAACTGTTGGCTTTTATAGTTTTTTTCTTCGCAATCTCTTAAAGTTCGATTTGTAGAGAGCGAAGAATAACATTTGTACATGTTAGTGTGAAAACAGGTTCATGAAAATTTTCAACACGGATTTTCTTGAGGTGATAGAGGTCCTTCTTGAAATCTACGCTAGTTCAAGTTTTGCAGCATTTCTCTTACGATTGGCTGTGACCTCTCATAACAGGGGCGCTCATGCCAAAGGCGCGAAGGGGTGAGAGGGAGCGCGGGAAGGGTGGAGCGCGGACGTGCGGCCCGACAACAAGGGGTTGTCGTTTTATCTCATAGCACGACTCCTTTGATTGTCATTCGCGGCATTACTACAGCACTACGCCCCGTTTTGTTGCCCTTCATGGTAAGCCATCTTGGGCTTACATTTCAGCAAGATAATGCTCGCCCGCGCACTGCGAGAGTTTCTGCTGCTTTTGTTCGTGCTTGCCAAACCCTACTTTGGCCAGCGATGTCGCCGGATACTTCCCCAATTGAGAACGTTTGGAGCATCATGGGCAGGGCCCTCCCACTAGGTCGGGATTTTGACGAACTAATGAGACAGCTGCACAGAAATTGGCACGATTTCCCTCAGGAGAACATCCAACAATTCCATCAATCAGTGACAAGCTGAACAACTGCTGGCATAAGGGCCAGAGGTGCACCAAGACGTTACTGACTTGCTCAATTTGTGAACTCTTTCTCTTGAATAAATCATCCATTTTTTTCTGAAAATGTAATCGTTTGTTTGTTTGTACATGCACATCACATCTATGATAATTCTTTCATGGTACGTGGCTTTTTTGTGTGTTAGAGCAGCCGTTATGGCAGTGGGCAAGGGGGGAGGGGGATCATAGAGCAGTAGCGGCCGGAGGATGGGTGTCAGATTTTTGTACTATGTAAGGAAAAGATTTCTCTAAAGAAATACTGCTAGCGCCAAATTCTCATTTCCATGAACCATTTTAAGAAGCTCCTCCTTCGTTAAGTAGCTGTCTTATTTTACAGGAACTGACTAGTATATTCTGTCAGCAGGAATGCTCAGAAAAGTCACGAATAATATTTCATCTCACAACCCCTATCACTGTTCACCCCAGGGATAGCCATTTACCAAATATTTGAAAATCACTACAGACAATAAGCCGATTGACAATGTGCTGCCACTTCTTCGCAATGCTAACTCCAAGAACAGGACTTTAATCACAGCCGTTATTATCGTCGGCTCGATTTCAGCAACGCTACCGGAGTCAGTTCCAAGACAGTAAGTTAGCTAGAAGTTGAATTCTAGAGTGTTCAATAGAAGCAGTCCACCGGATTTAAAATAAAGTGATACAAGTTCCGTGATTCCTATGGATAAGTGGCTAGTTCGCAGTGGTGACAAGAGATCCCATGAAGTGATTCACCGAGTGTCTCTTCTCTTTCAAAACTATGCAGTTCTGATAAGGAAAGACATTCGAATTTTAGCAAAGAACATTCCTCTTTCGCATATTAGTCTTTTCCAATCAGCTATGTTAGTTCCAAACTCAAAACCGAAGTGCGGAAATATCAAGTTGATTATCTGATATTAGGCTTTACCAGCATGCTTTTGAACAATGATGTACGACCACAATGTTTCCTTTGTTTGGGTATTTTAGCCAATAATAGTTTGAAGCCCACAAAATTAAACCTACAGACAAAACACTCAGACCATATAGACTCATCGATTTTTTAGCCATCATGAGCAACAACTAAAAGGAAATGTCAGATTCCTTAAAAAACAGGTATCAGTCCCTAAGGAAGACCTAAGAACATTCCTAGAGGTATTCCTTCTAAGTGCAAAATGTAAATCACCACACGTTGTTGATGGAATTACTTTTTCCTGAAGCCGTCAAAATGTGCGAAATAATGCGCGGAGAAAAGTTTGGTGAGAGTCTGATGTCGATACCACTCTCAGATAGTACCGTAGCTCGTTGTATTGATGTAATAGCCACTAACATGAAAAGTCGATTGGTACTGGGTCTTCATGACAGCCCAAAATTCGCCCTGCTGCTTGATGAAAATGCTGATGTCGTATATCTTCCCCAGCTTCTTGGTTTTGCGCGCTATTTTCGTGAGAATGAAATGGACGATGGTATTCTACTTTGTAAAGATCTGGAAGGGAGAACTGGCGAAAATGCTTTATTTCTTGCGAATTCCGTTTTTGTTGACAACATTCTGTCAGGGACAAACTGTTTTGGTATATGTACTGATGGGCCGGCTGCATTTATTGGAATTAAAATTCATTTATGGCAAGAGTATGTGCTGTTTCTGCTTCTGTAAAATCCACACACTGCATGACACACAGTACAACCGGAAGTCAAAGTGCTGAACAATGCACTCATTCCAGAATGAGATTTTCACTCTGCAGCGGAGTGTGCGCTGATATGAAACTTCCTGGCAGATTAAAACTGTGTGCCCGACCGAGACACGAACTCGGGACCTTTGCCTTTCGCGGGCAAGTGCTCTACCACTGAGCTACCGAAGCACGACTCACGACCGGTACTCACAGCTTTACTTCTGCCAGTACCTCGTCTCCTACCTTCCAAACTTTACAGAAGCTCTCCTGCGGACCTGGCAGAACTAGCACTCCTGAAAGAAAGGATATTGCGGAGACATGGCTTAGCCACAGCCTGGGGGATGTTTCCAGAATGAGATTTTCACTCTGCAGCGGAGTGTGCGCTGATATGAAACTTCCTGGCAGATTAAAACTGTGTGCCCGACCGAGACACGAACTCGGGACCTTTGCCTTTCGCGGGCAAGTGCTCTACCGCTGAGCTACCGAAGCACGACTCACGACCGGTACTCACAGCTTTACTTCTGCCAGTACCTCGTCTCCTACCTTCCAAACTTTACAGAAGCTCTCCTGCGGACCTAGCAGAACTAGCACTCCTGAAAGAAAGGATATTGCGGAGACATGGCTTAGCCACAGCCTGGGGGATGTTTCCAGAATGAGATTTTCACTCTGCAGCGGAGTGTGCGCTGACATGAAACTTCCTGGCAGATTAAAACTGTGTGCCCGACCGAGACACGAACTCGGGACCTATGCCTTTCGCGGGCAAGTGCTCTACCACTGAGCTACCGAAGCACGACTCACGACCGGTACTCACAGCTTTACTTCTGCCAGTACCTCATCTCCTACCTTCCAAACTTTACAGAAGCTCTCGGTCGGGCACACAGTTTTAATCTGCCAGGAAGTTTCAATGCACTCATTGTTGGAAATTTTATGAAAGCACGAGCTTTAAATAGCATGCAGTTTTCAGTGCTTTGTAAGGAGGTGGGCGCTGCACATGACTCGCTCCTATTGCACGCCGAGGTACACGTTGGTTGTCTCGTGGTAAAGTGCTTCCTTGCAATGTGGAGCTGAAGGATAAACTTTGTCTTTTCCTACTGAACAGCAATCCTACTGGCGGCTCTATTTCTGGATGAAAAGCGGCTTCTGATATTATGCTACTTGGCCGACGTTGTGGAGAAACAGAAAGATCTTTAAGGGGAGTTGGAACGCCCTATCCCGACAACGTTAAACTTACTGAATTCCCTTCCCTTTATTTCTGGAACCACTAGTTATTGACATGAAACTTTTACAGGGCATTAAACCGTACATTCTGAGTCTACTGAACTACAATAATTGCATTTCAGTCACTGCTTTCGGAAATACAATTTTTTAACTACACGGTTAACATTTTGTGTACTTTTTGTACGTAATCCTACATAATTTTAATTATACATAGCATTATATTCATCTTTTAGTTCAGTAGATTCAGGATATGTATGTTATTACTCCTTGAAAATTTGAATACTTTACTCGGAGTATTTTCAGAGATTTAGGGAAAAATGCAACAGAAAATGTAAATTTTCAGGAACGGATTCTAAAGTTTCAAAAGACTGTAACTCACTTAACATATGCTTATTTTTTTTTATTTTTAGTCACTCAGAAGCACCCTGCACCATACTGTATATCATCCTCTTGATCTTTCCCCAAGTTTTTTCTTCTTTCTGGACTTCTTAGTGGCCAACTGTGCTGCATGCTCTGCTTTATCAATGTAAACCTTGTCCATCTGTTCAAGTTATCCGTTCCAGTTTGCTCCAGGATTAATTCCCATGTTCTGTAGCACTTTCACCCTACTACCAATGTTGTCATCATTAAAAGCAATAACAGCATCCATCACTGACCCCCCCACTTCAGTGTCTTCATTCCAACAAAAACATTTTTTGGTAAGCGAGTCCATCTAAGATAACTGAACGGCTCATTGGGATTTTGAGTCTGGCCATGCAGACACTTCTTCAGTAATTCAGGACTTGCCAGGTCTCTGTAAATAGGTTTTGTGGTATCCATGACTGCTGCTGGGATGGAATGTTGATGGCTGTATGAACTGTGTGAGTACTGGGCATTGCGGTAATTGCACCATGAATCAGGTCCAGGAGGGCAAAGGTGGTATACTGGCTTTTCATCAGTTCACAGTCTGTGGAAGAAGGTAGCCTATACAACCTGCTTCATTTTCAACAAATTCTCAGTATTATTTCTAATGGCCATCTCATAATACTGCTGTAGTTCATCAATGATTTTGTCTGTCAGCCTGCCTCTTATGGTTTTACCATCAGAAAGTTTCTTGTCTCTCAAACTTTGTTTCATCTTCTTTTAACCTGGTGCCCATCCTCTTCTGGACATGACCAACACATTCCAGTTTAGTGATAATCTTCTCACCATAAGGCTGAACGGCTACTATTTGGGTCTCCATGACCTAAGAACTTAGTGTGACATACACCCCTTTTGTTCACAGATCGATTAAAAATTTCAATAGCTGCAGAGGCCTCCATACCACCACTTGTTCCTTCATAATTTCTGTCACAGATATGTTGTTGTTGTGGTCTTCAGTCCTGAGACTGGTTTGATGCAGCTCTCCATGCTACTCTATCATGTGCAAGCTTCTTCATCTCCCAGTACCTACTGAAACCTACATCCTTCTGAATCTGCTTAGTGTATTCATCTCTTGGTCTCCCTCTACGATTTTTACCCTCCACGCTGCCCTCCAATGCTAAATTTGTGATCCCTTGATGCCTCAAAACATGTCCTACCAACCGATCCCTTCTTCTAGTCAAGTTGTGCCACAAACTTCTCTTCTCCCCAATCCTATTCAATACCTCCTCATTAGTTACGTGATCTACCCACCTTATCTTCAGCATTCTTCTGTAGCACCACATTTCGAAAGCTTCTATTCTCTTCTTGTCCAAACTGGTTATCGTCCATGTTTCACTTCCATACATGGCTACACTCCATACAAATACTTTCAGAAACGACTTCCTGACACTTAAATCTATACTCGATGTTAACAAATTTCTCTTCTTCAGAAACGATTTCCTTGCCATTGCCAGTCTACATTTTATATCCTCTCTACTTCGACCATCATCAGTTATTTTACTCCCTAAATAGCAAAACTCCTTTACTACTTTAAGTGTCTCATTTCCTAATCTAATCCCCTCAGCATCACCCGATTTAATTCGACTACATTCCATTATCCTCGTTTTGCTTTTGTTGATGTTCATCATATATCCTCCTTTCAAGACACTGTCCATTCCGTTCAACTGCTCTTCCAAGTCCTTTGCTGTCTCTGACAGAATTACAATGTCATTGGCGAATCTCAAAGTTTTTACTTCGTCTCCATGAATTTTAATACCTACTCCAAATTTTTCTTTTGTTTCCTTTACTGCTTGCTCAATATACAGATTGAATAACATCGGGGAGAGGCTACAACCCTGTCTCCCTCCTTTCCCAACCACTGCTTCCCTTTCATGGCCCTCGACTCTTATAACTGCCATCTGGTTTCTGTACAAATTGTAAATAGCCTTTCGCTCCCTGTATTTTACCCCTGCCACCTTCAGAATTTGAAAGAGAGTATTCCAGTTAACGTTGTCAAAAGCTTTCTCTAAGTCTACAAATGCTAGAAACGTAGGTTTGCCTTTTCTTAATCTTTCTTCTAAGATAAGTCGTAAGGTTAGTATTGCCTCACGTGTTCCCTTATTTTTACGGAATCCAAACTGATCTTCCTCGAGGTCCGCTTCTACCAGTTTTTCCATTCGTCTGTAAAGAATTCGCGTTAGTATTTTGCAGCTGTGACTTATTAAACTGATTGTTCGGTAATTTTCACATCTGTCAGCACCTGCTTTCTTTGGGATTGGAATTATTAGATTCTTCTTGAAGTCTGTGGGTATTTCGCCTGTCTCATACATCTTGCTCACCAGATGGTAGAGTTTTGTCATGACTGGCTCTCCCAAGGCCATCAGTAGTTCTAATGGAAAGTTGTCTATTCCCGGGGCCTTGTTTCGACTCAGGTCTTTCAGTGCTCTGTCAAACTCTTCACGCAGTATCTTATCTCCCATTTCATCTTCATCTACATCCGCTTCCATTTCCATAATATTGTCCTCAAGTACATCGCCCTTGTATAAACCCTCTGTATACTCCTTCTACCTTTCTGCCATCCCTTCTTTGCTTAGAACTGGGTTGCCATCTGAGCTCTTGATATTCATACAAGTGGTTCTCTTCTCTCCAAAGGTCTCTTTAATTTTCCTGTAGGCAGTATCTATCTTACCCCTAGTGAGACAAGCCTCTACATCCTTACATTTGTCCTCTAGCCATCCCTGCTTAGCCATTTTGCACTTCCTGTCGATCTCATTTTTGAGACGTTTGTATTCCTTATTGCCTGCTTCATTTATTGCATTTTTATATTTTCTCCTTTCATCAATTAAATTCAATATTTCTTCTGTTACCCAAGGATTTCTATTAGCCCTCGTCTTTTTACCTACTTGTTCCTCTGCTGCCTTCACTACTTCATCCCTCAGAGCTACCCATTCTTCTTCTACTGTATTTCTTTCCCCCATTCCTGTCAATTGTTCCCTTATGCTCTCCCTGAAACTCTCTACAACCTCAGGTTCTTTCAGTTTATCCAGGTCCCATCTCCTTAAATTCCCACCTTTTTGCAGTTTCTTCAGTTTCAATCTGCAGTTCATAACCAAGAGATTGTGGTCGGAATCCACATCTGCCCCTGGAAATGTCTTACAATTTAAAACCTTGTTTCTAAATCTCTGTCTTACCATTATATAATCTATCTGATACCTTTTAGTATCTCCAGGATTCTTCCAGGTATACAACCTTCTATCATGATTCTTAAACCAAGTGTTAGCTATGATTAAGTTATGCTCTGTGCAAAATTCTACAAGGCGGCTTCCTCTTTCATTTCTTCCCCCCGATCCATATTCACCTACTATGTTTCCTTCTCTCCCTTTTCCTACTGACGAATTCCAGTCACCCGTGACTATTAAATTTTCGTCTCCCTTCACTACCTGAATAATTTCTTTTATCTGGTCATACATTTCATCAATTTCTTCATCATCTGCAGAGCTAGTTGGCATATAAACTTGTACTACTGTAGTAGGCATGGGCTTTGTGTCTATCTTGGCCACAATAATGCGTTCACTATGCTGTTTGTAGTAGCTAACCCGCACTCCTGCCGGCCGAAGTGGCCGTGCGGTTAAAGGCGCTGCAGTCTGGAACCGCAAGACCGCTACGGTCGCAGGTTCGAATCCTGCCTCGGGCGTGGATGATTGTGATGTCCTTAGGTTAGTTAGGTTTAACTAGTTCTAAGTTCTAGGGGACTAATGACCTCAGCAGTTGAGTCCCATAGTGCTCAGAGCCATTTTGAGCCGCACTCCTATTTTTTATTCATTATTAAACCTACTCCTGCATTACCCCTATTTGATTTTGTATTTATAACGCTGTAATCACCTGACCAAAAGTCTTGTTCCTCCTGCCACCGAACTTCACTAATTCCCACTATATCTAACTTTAACCTATCCATTTCCCTTTTTAAATTTTCTAACCTACCTGCCCGATTAAGGGATCTGACATTCAACGCTCCGATCCGTAGAATGCCAGTTTTCTTTCTCCTGATAACGACGTCCTCTTGAGTAGTCCCCGCCCGGAGATCCGAATGGGGGACTATTTTACCTCCGGAATATTTTACCCAAGAGGACGCCATCATCATTTAATCATACAGTAAAGCTGCATGTCCTCGGGAAAAATTACGGCTGTAGTTTCCCCTTGCTTTCAGCCGTTCGCAGTACCAGCACAGCAAGGCCGTTTTGGTTAATGTTACAAGGCCAGATCAGTCAATCATCCAGACTGTTGCCCCTGCAACTACTGAAAAGGCTGCTGCCCCTCTTCAGAGATATGCCCTTCTTTATTCCCTAATTTACTCTTGTAACAATGTTTGGTTAAAATGTGAAAATCTATTACCTTCCCAGTATCCACACTGGTCGTCGAAGCAACAGAATTCTTAGAAGTGTAGCTACACTTCTGCCAAGTGCCATCAAAAGCTACTGGTATGTCAGTCATACCATCATTTATTTCAACAGCTTCGTTTGCAGGACCCTTCATTGACTTACATGCAACAGATTCCACAGCATCTCCAATAAATCCTGCATACTTGTCGATTTTACAAGGTGGGCATGGCATATTCATCACGGCACCCATTGTTTCTGCTGCAGTGTATCCTTTGCCAGTAGCGCTCAGTCCATAGAACCACCTAACATTCACTTCAAAATAATTATCTTTACACTCATCAGAATACCAAAATGAATATGTTTACAACTGGCACAATTAATAATAAGTTTCCTGGCTAGTCCATTTCATACCTCACGGTCTTCACGGCAACTAACTGGCCCTCCACATATTTTACAACAGACGCATTCATCTAACACCCCTGTTAGGATGTGTAAATATATCAGAATATAACCTAACCTACCATTTACATCACTTTCGTTTCGAGAAAACTGTGTATCACAACGTTTTATTTTAATCTTCGAAGCACTAATGGGCGTTTCTCTAAATAGTGACGAGTTTGCCTGGATTTTATTGTCTGCAATTTCACACGCCACATGATGAACGCAGTGTTTCTCTTTATTCGAAAATCTGTTACCATGAAACCCACGTTTCTCCGACACTTCGTTTTGGCGTCATACTTTACTTTTTGAGAGATTTACCAATCTAGTCATCACTTTTCCTTGGAAAAACGCTAGCACTTCGACATACAATGCGAGTTTATACTATGAAACGATACGATACTTTTTTTGACAGTGCTACCGATACATACACGTAATTAACCTTTATAACACAGCAATCCACAGCCTTCTATTTCTATATACAAAATTATCGATTTTATTAGATCTTGAAGTATGCACGTAAAAACTTTAACATTTTCAACCGGTGTAGATGATATTTAGAAAAATAAAATAAAATACTTCCCATGTATCTTTATATTCGGAAAATTGCAAATTTTATAGTGAGGTAAAAACTCGAAAATGTGAAAAAAAAATTCCGTTTTTACCTCCACTTATCGTATCATCTCAAGGCCTAAAGAGTAATATCATCTTCCTACGCGAGAAATTGTTTACTTTAAGAGAAAATTTGGCTTTGGAAAACCCAGATGGAGGAGATGAACTGCGATATTGAGGTGAATGAAGGTAAAATTAGTAGAATTGGCGTAGAACATTTCGAAGCGCTTAGTCGACAATTCGAGGTTTAATTTCCAGAACCTTCGTCTGAGTATGCACAGCTCCACAGTCTGATCAATACTACCATTAACAGACCACTCGTCAAACAGTAGAACAGGAGAAGCTACTTGAACCCTCAAGTGACAGAACACTTCGAAATGAATTTAAGTCGAAGTCTCTTTAAAATTTTTGTGTGAAAACTCGGAATGAATATCCCGATTTAACAACAAGGGCAGTGAACGTGTTATTACAATTCGCATTAATTTGCTTGTGTGAGCCAACGTTGCCCCTAATTACATTAATCAAGACGAAACATCAGTCTCGACTGCACCTAGAAGGAGACCTGTGATTTGCCGTTTAAAGATCCAACCAAGACCGGATCTTGCTTTCTTCGCAGATTCAAGCACACACATCACAATATGTGTGCAAATGTCAGAAATTTTCTGAATTTTGAACCATATGCCTCTTTACTCTCGTTTATTTTGTTTTTGGATGATGAGATTGAATACGATAGTTCCTAAATTGGCATTTAAATGTTGACGTTTGTTCTATCTTCATCTGTACATCGTGATCTTTCAAATATGAAAACATTCTAAATGAATTACACGCAACATAAACAGAAACAGCTATACTTTAAATAACTAACTAATTTGTAAAACAAAGTAATGAAATATATACATTTGCTCAGTTCCAGTAATTTCACATCCAGCCGTAGTTCTTCATAAACTAGCTGTGATTGTTAGCGTTCACTCCCTTTGAATAATACACGTGTTCAAATGGTTCAAATGGCTCTGAGCACTATGGGACTCAACTGCTGAGGTCATTAGTCCCCTAGAACTTAGAGCTAGTTAAACCTAACTAACCTAAGGACATAACAAACATCCATGCCCGAGGCAGGATCCGAACCTGCGACCGTAGCGGTCTTGCGGTTCCAGACTGCAGCGCCTTTAACCGCACGGCCACTTCGGCCGGCCAATACACGTGTATGAAATTTTTTTAAAAAATGTTGAACTCTCATATGCTCGACGGACACTCTATTATTATTGTTGTTTTTGTTATATTGATAGTTGCAATAATTGGACACAAAAAAATAGATATCGTGGGTCACTTTTATGCCAAGTATGAGAAGTGTTGAGGAAGAACAGAAAATAGGGGGAGGGGGAATAATATATGTTTCAGAAGGGGAGTAGGGGCGCTATGGAATTTGTTTGAGAACGCCTGTCATATAGTGTATTAAGAATACTCCATACCCCCAGATCTAGCGCCCCTTCCCCCCTACAAGAAATCGTATTCCCGCCTCTGCTCATATATACACTTCAAATGGCTCAGTTGGTCCAATCTGACATAGATAATATAAATTAAAGTCTTATACATTCTACACGTAAACGCGTACTCAATATTCATAAATGCCGGACAAATAATCTAAATAATTTCTCTCGAAGATAAACCGTCGTCTCCCAGTATCTACATCTACATTTATACTCCGCAAGCCACCCAACGGTGTGTGGCGGAGGGCACTTTACGTGCCACTGTCATTACCTCCCTTTCCGGTTCCAGTCGCGTATGGTTCGCGGGAAGAACGGCTGCCGGAAAGCCTCCGTGCGCGCTCGAATCTCTCTCATTTTACATTCGTGATCTCCTCGGGAGGTATAAGTAGGGGGAAGCAATATATTCGATACCTCATCCAGAAATGCACCCTCTCGAAACCTGGACAGCAAGCTACACCGCGATGCAGAGCGCCTCTCTTGCAGAATCTGCCACTGGAGTTTGCTAAACATCTCCGTAACGCAATCACGCTTACCAAATAACCCTGTTACGAAACGCGCCGCTCTTCTTTGGATCTTCTCTACCTCCTCCGTCAACCCGACCTGGTACGGATCCCACACTGATGAGCAATACACAAGTATAGGTCGAACGAGTGTTTTGTGAGCCACCTCCTTTGTTGATGGACTACATTTTCTAAGGACTCTCCCACCGAATCTCAACCTGGAACCCGCCTTACCAACAATTAATTTTATATGAACATTCCACTTCAAATCGTTCCGCACGCATACTCCCAGATATTTTACAGAAGTAACAGCTACTAGTGTTTGTTCCGCTATCATATAATCATACAATTAAGGATCCGTCTTTCTATGTATTCGCAATACGTTACATTTGTCAATGTAAAGGATCAGTTGCCACTCCCTGCACCAAGTGCCTATCCGCTGCAGATCTTCCTGCATTTCGCTACAATTTTCTAATGCTGCAACTCTGTATACTACAGCATCATCCGCGAAAAGCCGCATGGAACTTCCGACACTATCTAGTATGATGCCAATCAATTAAAACCTGCCATTTGCTTTATAATGTGCCCATGTGTTAGTTCTACTTCAGATCCTCACGCATTCTTATTTCCATGAGAACTATAAACCGTCAGTCGTGTAGCCAAAGTCTGTTGAATTTTCGTGTTCTGTGAAGTGCGCAACTGTAGCCTATATTCTGCTGACTGCAGTACAAAGTAGTATCATTTTCATGGTTTAC
Organism: Schistocerca nitens; assembly: GCF_023898315.1. Taxonomy (NCBI): domain Eukaryota; kingdom Metazoa; phylum Arthropoda; class Insecta; order Orthoptera; family Acrididae; genus Schistocerca; species Schistocerca nitens. Next base: position 565,964,863 of record NC_064614.1, on the reverse strand, counting down.
TATTTCGAATAGAAGCAAACGTTTCGTCACATTCGCTTAAATCACTACAAATTCCAGTACACGAACTCCGAATACGATTGAGGTAATCCCCATTATGTGATTTAAGCAACCATCTAATTATTCGCGTGCGCCAGATTCAGAACACAACAATAACGTTTTAGTTGACTTGCTCATACTGAGTGAAAGGGGCAATCTATAAATATTCAGTTTCAAGAAAGACAACTTATCAGCCAAGATCGCATATGTAAAACCTTTATTTACATTGACCGGTTTCCGTAAACAGAGTTACCATCATCTGATCTCACTAAAGCTTAACGGGACACTTGCATTAACCTTTATCGAGATGAAATGATGGCGACTCTCTTTGCCGAAACCGATCTTCGTAAATAGAGGTTTTACAAATGCGATCTTGGCTGAGAAGTTGTCTTGTTCAAGTTGAATATTCTTTTATCCGAGTCTTGGGTCAAGGTAGATGTCCCTTTACTGTAGTCGTTGTCAACCCAAAAGGATGGTCTACTCTTAAACGTGATATTCAGTCACAATAGTAGGCGCGAGGTAAATATATTAATATGATATTTTGCATGATGTTGTGTGACTTTATTTTATTAATGATACAGTTACTTTGAGCGTGAATAGCCGGACACTCCTGGCTTTATAATTTTGTCTGGGGTTGTACGAATGCGCAGGGTGACGTATATGGGGAAGTGTGGTTGTCGGTTCCGCCACAACTTTTCACTTAGTCATTTGGCAACGCAATAGGGTTAACGTGTATATGTTGCTTTCGTGTATAGAACAACTCATCTACACGTTTTTGATCATTTTATCTCTATTCGTTTTTTGCCTCATCGTTTAGCAATGGCTAAAAGAAAATGTTTTTTTCATGTTAACCTGCAATAGGAATACGAATGTTTGAAATATCAGTATTGATTCAGAACTTCCTCCTTGTGTATTTAATGACATAATGAAAACAAACAAACTATTTCTGAAAGAAAGTCATGTCTAGTGAAAAATTGCAACTTAATAAATAAATACTTCAGTAAACTGTTAAGACTTTTAAAAATATATTGCGCCAAAAAGTAAAAGAAAACGGTGAATCTCCTGGGCTGAACCCAAAAAAATATGATATGCCTATTTGTGTGTAGTTTTCTATTAGCGTCACATGTTTCAATTATTTGTTCATACCTTCATTTTTTTGTTAATGACAATTAACTAATTCACAGCAGAACAGTCATTATAATGATGCTATTCAGATGTGATGAATGGCTGTATGGCGATGACCAAGTGAAAAAGAATCTTAATATTGTAAGCATTAAGGACTAATTACCAGTCATTACACTAGTGACGTTTTGTCAAGAGCTGATAGGATGTTTCCAAAATCTTTCGTGTTGAACATCTTGTAGATAGTTGCGTGTTTTGCGAGAAACGTGTTACTGCAGCCAAGACAGTCCACGACATCATTAACTTACAACACACACTATAAAGGTCGTATCATCTTCCATAGGCTGCACCCGAAATTACTGTCATCTATAACACGCTGTCTGCATGTGGGCAAGTGCTCAGATCCGTCGCTAAGGTCACCCTGAGCCGGTATCACTGAGTACGTTTTCTTTAGGAGATTTCGTTGCGATACTGATTTGAAAGATTTCTGAAAGGTCTAAAACAGCTGTCAACAAAGCTGCCTCTTTGCTTGACTTTTTGGAAATCACGTATAAAGAACGAAAGCTGCGTTCCGACGGTCATAGTAATACGGCGATCGGAACACGAAATAATTTTTGTTTGTTTGATGCGGAGTGGTAAGCTTTAGCGCCTACTTCAGGCTCGTTAAACGAATATGAATTCAACTTTTGTTTCATTAATCACCGCTAAACCTGGACTCTGTGTAGTTAAAATTTGCACGTTTTAGGCGTAACAAGATGATTAACGGGAGGTCAGAGCTGTAGCAGATAATTTCGTCTCGATGTTTCGAATGATAAAAGGGAGGCCTAGTATTTGTGCTCACATTTCAGATCTTCATTCCATTAAGATATATCACTATGCAACTTTGACATTCACCTTGTGTCGTAACAAATATACTCGATTTAAGAAACCTTCATAGTGTGTTCATAAACGCTGTACATCTCTGTTCGTAGCAGAAAGATCTTAAATCCCATTTTAAAATTCCCTTTAGAGCCAATAGACAGAATTTTTATTAAAATTATCTTGCTTTGCCAAAATATTACATAATGACACTTCAAATGAATTACTAAGTATACACTATGGCGAGAGGCCTTAAAATATCATTGCATTGATCAGTGAAACGCATATATAATTTTCATACTACGCGGATTAGAACACGCTACTGTGATGTACCCTGCGCGCTATCTATCCGGCGGATTTTGTACTTCGTGAAGTTACTCGGCATTCATAATAAACTAGACTTGCTGAAGAACTTTTCTCTGTATTAACATATTTGAGGCATCGATTGGAAGTGGTGGATCCAAAGTCCACTTTGTTTGCATTTATCTGAGTTTACATTAAAAACCAATAGCTTTATATATCATTTTATCGTATTTGCAGCGCCGGCTGCTGCATTTGTTTCCTTAGCCAATCGGAATCAAGGATGTACTCGAACGCTATAGCACGCCATCTGTCTATTTTAGTCACCAATCATCCAAAAAAGTGCATCCATCTTGATTGCTGGTAGGCAACGTGGAATGGGTTGGATTGTTAAAAATTACATGTAATTGCTGTAGGTTCAGCTGATTAGTGTATAGATATTAATTTATACCTGTTCAAACTGGAGTCGTGGGCGGCTTCGATGCAGGCACAGCAAGTGCAGCAGCAAGCCCAGCATCAGCAAATTACCGGGGCCAATGTCATTCTCAAAATGAATGATATACAGCAGCTCTCGACTGTCAGTAAGTATTGTTAATGTTCTTGATTGGAGGAAGATTAGTACTTAAAACGAATGGTACGCCTTTTTTGTGGATATATTGTTTTAGGTTATTGTGGACATTTTCAGTAGTTTTGATAAATGCCAAGTTACAGAATTATAATGTCGGACATATTAGTTTCATTGCATTGAGTGATATCCAAGTTTATGTATTTGCTTTGATGTTTTTCCGTGATGAAAATAGTACCATTGCGAGATTCTGTTTTTTAGTTTTTGTAGCTAAGTAGTCCTAATTGTGTCGATGGTTAGTTAACTCTCGCACTCATGTTTTACCAAAACTCGGTCGTGTTAGTTAAATTTTATTTTTCTTTACTTCAAAGTTTGACCAAATCTGAAATTATGTTGTGATCTTATTTCTTTGAATAATCAGACATTGATGAAGTTGCACTGGACGTTGGTAACTTACGATTTTGCCCTTAATTTTCAAGGCTTGCTGGAATTGGCGCATCGGGAGTACCAAGCAGGCGACTATGAAAATGCTGAAAGACACTGTATGCAATTATGGAGACAGGAGACAAACAACACTGGAGTATTGCTGCTCTTGTCATCTATACATTTCCAGTGCCGCAGGCTTGATAAGTGAGCAATATCATTTTGTTACCGCATAGCGTTACAGTATAATTATATTTACATTTTTCATTCGTGTAACAGTGTAATACCATTTCACAAACAAGTTTATATGCAGGGCATCAGCAGCTGCTGAAAGTCCTGGTGAATGAAAACATGGCTTACAGCTCATAACATTTGGTTGGGCCACACTAACAAGTTAATGGCTTACAGCTGCAGCTTCAGGTGCAACAAAAATTGTGACATTAATCCATCACAGGTTAACCCAGTCTAAGAATATTTTTCACCTTTGATGATTAATCTAATAATTATTGTTGTACCTGGAGATGTGGCTGTAAGCTAGGAATCTGGTGGTGCACAGTCAACTAAAACAAAGTTTTACCAGGTGTGAGCAATGTTTTTATCACGTAATAGCATTTTCTACAGTTGCTACCCACTAGGCCTACCTAGATTCATATTGGCATTTGGACACTTAATTGAAATATCATTGTGTTCAGGTAGAAAATGTTAGAAAAGGCCTGTAGATGGTTCATAATGAAATGGCTAGAGAAAATACATTATTTCAGAAGTGTTAACTGTAAATCCCAGTACTTTGTTTTGTTACTTAAAACAATAGAAGTTAAATGACAGTTCTGTATTAATGTCTTACAGTGATAAATTTCTACTTGCCTCAAAACAAACAGAAGTTTTTTTGTGATGTCAGTCTTTTGAGCTGTAGTTTCATTTTGGAAGATTGGGCTGCAAAGATTTTTCCAGCCATCTTGATGAGTTTTGTGATAGATTGCTTAGTTGTCTTTGGCAAATGCTGGGCTATATTGTGGTAGAGGTCCATCCCCTTCCCTTTAAATAGTCCATTTTATGAGAGATCACCTAATAACTTAAACAAAAACACTATTTTGCCTGGTCAGACAGTATAATGCAGAAAAGTCGATTCTGCCTCCAGATTCAAATAAAATTTTGGTAATTTCCAAGAATGATTGCCTATCGGAGTCGCGATGTCCAAACGATAAATACCGAACATGTGAGCCTAAATTGATCACACAACTCTGGTGGTGGGCGTTATGAGTATGTTTGCGATGGTCACTACAGCAATGACAAAAGAAGACCGTTACAAAAATACTTGTAATGACAACGGAGATGACTTACCTTACTCGTTGTTGTCACGTGAAAGTCCATGTGATGTGTACGCTATGGGAACAATTCCCTTTTTGTCATTATTCGCGGAGGTATGTAACTTAGAGCAACTAAGGCAACGATGGAAAACAGATAAAGACAATCACAAATAATTGATCATAACACCGGCCACCGGACTCGCATGATCCGATTTACAATTGCACGTTCCATATGTATCGTTTGGACACCGCGACTTCTATGGGCAATCATTCTTGGAAATTACCAAAATTTTAACCATTATAATATAGCAAGAAGACTAATGGACCCACGATTCAACGATGCATTGTCTAAATATGTTACTTGACTATTTTAGTTTACTGTGTCCTGCCTAAGAACTAAACCAGGCATACATTGAACCATACATTCCATAAAAGTTTTTTTTTATTCAGAATATTGTGAAACATTTCATGGCATGTGTTGCAATTTAAAAAAAATTTGTACTTGGTGAATGTAAAAGAGCTCCCTCTGTAGGATATCCATTTTGAACTCCAGTCTGATTAAAAGTACCACATTGTTGTGAATTCACAATATGAAAGTACGTGGTCTTCTCGAACATTTCGGAAAGCAAAGTAAGAAGTGAGGCTGGCAGTTAATTATTGATACATAGTAACATTTCTTTTAGAAGTCTAACAATGACAATTTGAATCCATCTGGGGAAACAACTCACATTAATTATATTTTACATTTGTAACTAAGCCACATTACATACTATAAGCACAATAAATACAGACTTGTACTTTTGAGCTTCATGGTGATTTTCCTTATGGTAGATAGAGGTATTTGAGAAATTTTCACAGTATTGCTTCTTCAGCCCACCATTTTTCTCTCTTTTTAACTATTTTGCCCAATTTTCTCACCAGCATTTGAAAAGTTTTATCATCACCACCACTTAACATGAAGTGGCAAGTTGTCAGTCTTTTTTTAGTAGAGCACTTTGTATCATGGTATCATGATTGTTTTGTAGATTTCCCATTTTTCAGTTGGAAGATCATGCAATACCAATATGATACTGTGTGTGTGTGTGTGTGTGTGTGTGTGTGTGTGTGTGTGTGTGTGTGTGTGTGTGTAGACCTCACTCCAGTCAATATTTTTTAAGCTTTGCATGGAATGTTTCTACGTTAGATAATTAATCTCTCTCAATTTTTTCTGGACCGTATATACAGCTAATTGTAGAGTAACTAACTGTGCACCATGACTTGGCAATTCACTTACCAAATGATAGACATGAGTTCAATCAACTTTTCCTCTTATGAATGCACAATTTGTCAGTGTAATACTATCTTTGTCTACTTCAGTAGTGAACTTATACGACTGATACTAAATGCTAGTAACATCTGTAGAACACTTTCTCTGTGAGATTTATGTAAGCAATTTGTTAGAATTGTCACCCAATAATCCATTCTACTTGTTCCACAGTATAATGTGTTAAAATGTTTAGAGAAAATTTCCCATTTACCTAGTGGTAGTGACCTGTATACTGTAGTACAGTATTACATTGTGTAGCATTAACTTGTAGGATGATGATCAGGCAGTGTGTTTCTTTCATACTACTGAGATCTCACATTTTTTGAAACAACCAACAAATTTATTTAGTACCTGCCTCAATATTCTGATCACACGAATTGATTTCTCGTTTGTCCCTAATCGTATATGAAGAATTGTAAGTCTGACATAATTATGTTATACTGATTAAATTCCTTGAAGTTCTTCCAAATAGTTCCTGCCAAATATTAGAATGGCACCTCCTATGGCAAACACCTTCCTCTTTTCTTGCCCAGTTTTGCCTTATTATATTGATGCTGGAATTTTAGAGTTAAACATTTTTTACCATGTGTTGTTGAAATTGTCATTCTTGGTCAGCCAGTTGCACTAGCATGGTTTCCTTGAGTGTGGTTGACTCATTCAAAACAACATTGACAGTATAACATAAAAGTTAAGAGCCCCTTCAGTTTTTAAGAAGAGTTGGACTCTTACACCTCCTCTGGCATGATCCACATGTAAACAAATTGTACTGATAACATAGGAAAGCAAGCTTAAACTAGCCTACATTGCATGTTAGTGTGAGTCTCCAGTCAAAGTTTTAATCCTCAAAACACATAGCAACCCCTCTTCATTTTTGTGGATTACAAGCTTTTGGTAATGGCAACTCTTTCACAGGTTTTCTTTGTTTGCATTTGTAATATTTTCATCAAATGTGCATTCTATATACACAGCAGTCTTGTTGTTAATCGCAATTACCCTATTCATGCTACCTTAGTTGGTAGAAGGTTTAGTTTCCTACCTACCTGCAGGTTCTAATAATTCTAAACACAATTGCTTGGTGCGCACACACACACACCTTGTAGACAGTTACATGTTGTGGATGCATAGTGTGACCACTGACACTTCACTGTCAATGAAAGTCAGTAAGGTCCAGAAAATGACAATGAACAGATGTGAAATTGCCATATGACACTTTAAGAGTGATAAATTTTTCAGTTGGCCATTAGGATCAGTTTATCAAATCATCCATAGGTTTGGACCCCACAATGTCGAGTAATTCAGATTTGTTACTTTTTTAATTGTAAGTACCTATGCAGCAAACAAATAATAGAAAATGTCATACTTGCACTCTGCCTACACCACTTTTTTCCACATTTCGAGATATGAAAGTGGCTCGACCTGAGAGCATCTTGAAGCAAAAATATCCATAGCTTCAAAACTATTCTGCTAGAAAATTGAAACTGACGTCATGGTAAAGCTCTAGATTTAAGCTGTAATTTGATGTAATAATTTTGTCATTTATCCTTCATACTACTAAAATCCAAAGGCATTACTTTGTAAAACAGCCTTTAAGCCTTAAAAAAATTTTAAATTTCACGTAGGATAAAGAAAGGGCTAATGAGTAATAAAATTAAAGACTGTAAATTATCCAAGAGAACAAAGATGTTAGTGATAAACTGGAAAGTCAGTAATATTCCTTCAAAAACAGCTGAAGTACAGTAGAAGCCCATTATAATGTGGTTGTGGTTGGACATGCTTTACTCCCATGTCACACAGTGTACTTGGGGTATATGGAGTGTGAGCTATGCAGTAATAAACTACACATGGAAAGTTACGAAGCGCACATAATCCAATATTATATAGATGGTACTATGCTGTACTTAAATCTGAAGAACAGCAGAAGTAAAAAAAATTCAGAAACTTACCACATAGGGTTCAGCTACACAAATTTCACTCAAATGCATAACAGACAATTACAGGAGTTTAAGTGTATTACAGTAAACTATCAGATATAGTATTAAAATTTACAACACTGCTTTCAAGCTACAGTGTGTCATTATTTTACTGCTTCATTACTCCGGCGAGAAGACCCAACCAGCAGGCCGCTGATTTGCAAATGGATCTGCTCTGTGTAATGTTCGAAGTAATGGGCTTCAAGTTTTAAAGTTTTGTGGATTGTACAGTTTTTCCACGATTTTAGGGAGACTGTTTTAGTGTTTTAACAGGGTGACTGGCTCACCCAAGTTTTTTTGTCAGTGGCCAGCCAGTCACATTTGCTTCTGCCTTTCTATTATCTCCATTGTCATTTTACTTCTGTTTTAATCGTATGTATAGCATCTTTCACTCTTCCTCCATTGCTTTAGAGTGTATAAGGTAGAGTGCATGAGCGTGGAAGAGTTTTGCAGTTTCAGCCACATTTGTTGCTTTTAAAGTCGCCACTGAGTGCCCAGAAATGCGCCCCCCCCCCCCCCCCCTACACACACACAAGTACTGCTTTAAAGAAGTTTGCCTTCTGTGGTTGGTCAATTCATGCAGTGTCTTCAGTGCATGCTGTTTTAAGCTCAAGCACAACAACTCAATTTGGTTTGGTTCACTTCTTCACTCCATCCATGTAATCAATTTCTTTATATTGTTCAATATTTCCATGTGTAGTGATATCAACATCTATACTTTCTTCTTAAGTTGAATCATCCTCATCCTTCACTGCTTCACTACTCTGTTTCAAACAGCATTGTAATGTCACTGTAGAACATCACATGCAGACTGGATGTCACTGCTGTTGAAATCCATGTCACTACAGTGTGTATTCGTTGCATTTTCTTCAATGGAACACTTCTTTCAGCAACTCTGAATAGTGGCTGGAAATGTGTGTTGCCACAGCGGCCCTACTGAATATGTAACACACTTAAGAATGTCCCCATTTCTTCCTCTGATTACTGTTGAAGTCAGCAGTTCATGGCAGTAATGAGCCTTAAATGCTCATATGATGTCCTGATCTAGCAGCTGGGTTAATGCCATCATGTTTCTTTGGCATTAAACCGTGTTTTTCTTTTTCCATCTTCTGATTTCAATGCCTCAGAAGGTGGATGAGCCAGATAGTGATCCAAGGATTAGTAGAGTTGCTTCTCTTAGCTTATGAAACTGCCATTGCTTCCTCACTGACGGAACAAACTCTCCTTGAAACCAACTGGTGAAAATGTCCCTTCATCCAAACATTACTTGACTGCCTGTAAGTGAATTGTGATGACCTGTTTACACGCAGGAAACATCTTGCACTTGTATCTTTACCTATACAAAGAGCTTTCAGCTTATGCCCGCCAGATTTATTCGTGCCAAAGAGGAGGGTTATTCTATGTTTGTTCATTTTCAAACCCGTTGGACTTCCTGCTTCCTCCCCCTCCCCCTGAAAACTCCCATTTGGAAGCAACTGGTGATAAGTGGCACATCATCACAATTATACACCTGACAGTCATTTAAATTTTCTTCTACCAGTACTTAGTGTAAAATTTCCCGAAACTGAAGCAGATTCACTGATGCAAGACATTGCTTCTATGTCAATGGTCGTTTGGCGTATTCAATTTCCATAATGAAAACCAAATGTCGGAAGCTATAAAATCTTTGTTCGCCATGTAAATCAAAGTGACAATTTTCAGCTATGACATTATTAACTGGCCTGGAAAGTGACACCTTCACTTCTCTTTATTAAAAATCATCTATAAAGGCATTCATAAAGTTCACTGTCTTTTCCTAGTTTCGTCCTTTCTCTGTCCATTCCGACATCACTTGCAATTGTGTTCACAAAACTAAGTTTATTCTCATCTTCATCCTTCACCAGATTGTTCCTTCAGGCACACCACACTAGGCTGATAAACTTTCTTTAGTTTCACCACTTTTCACACTACCAATAATTTTTAGTTATCACTCACAGAATATACTTTCCATTTCTGTGAGAGTGTAACAAGCACTCAGAAATCTAGACAATGAATGAATAATTTATAATCCACCTGAAGGTTCTGCTCATTTTGATTAATGCCAAGCATTGTTGCATAGTCACTTTGTTGACTGTATCAGTGTTAACCGTGAGACGTGTATTCAAACCTTCTGTCCAGCAACAATCCTGATCTGTTAAGGGGAACAAAACAGAGTTTACTTACATCCTTCTGGTTTTGGTTATTGTCTAGAGAGCTTGGAGGTTTTGCAGCAGTAAATTATACAGCAGAACGGCTACAAGCAGACTGTAATAAATTTTTTCAAGTTTATAAAATGTATTGAAAATGCAAAAATCATTCATAAATGGTATTCTATTTTGGGGGGATCTTATTTCATACCACATTATACCCATATCCGCGTATGTTGAGCTTCTACTGTATTGGGCGTACTAAGAACTGAATTAATGTTGTAGGAAAGTTCTTTTAGAATATAAATACTTTTTGAGTAAAGGAGACCAGTTGTTAAATTTAGAACGGTAGAGTTGATAGGCACAGGCAAAATGAAAGAAAACTTGTTAGCTTTTGGAATAATCCTTTTTTGAGTTAGAGTGAAATACACAAGAATTTAATTAAGATGCCATTAATCCTCATTATGTGTGTGATGATGGCCCTAAGTAAGAAAAGCCAATTGAAATAAAACTACATGGGAGTAGTTTCAAATGGCTTTATGTGGGAATGAGGAAGGAAAAAGGCTGCACAAGGCAATTGCTTGTACTATGTTAATTGAAGTCTAATTTGTCATAACAACACTCAATTTTTTTTTATAAGTGTGTTGGTGGTGGTGGTGGTGGTGGTGGTGGTGGTGGTGGTAGTAGTAGTAGTAGTAGTAGTAGATTCTTCCAGTATCTTTTTAGGATACAGTTAGCTATAATCCATACAGTAAAAGAAGAGCCGTAACAGTTAATGAAATGTTGGCACGGCTGCTTCATGCCTCTACCATAACCAATCACATATTGCAATTTTTGTATGTGTTTTTACATGGTATGGCTTGTGTGTGCAACGTCTGTGTGCAGGTGGACAACTTCAGTAGTGTCTTTTGTCTTTTGCTGCCTCTGACAGTCTGTCTTCCATTTGTGTACATTTTCATGTTGGTTATGAACCCACTGAAACATGATTAACTGGGGTGACTTTTTCTGCATCAGTCAAGTCTCTGAAGTGAATCAAATAACATTGGAAAATGAAAAGATATAAGATGGATGGAACACAGTTTCTCAGTATTCAAAAATTTGGCAGAGGTAGTTTCCAGTCCTGGAAATATCAAATGGAAGTTATCTTTCGTGCTGAGAAATTGCTTTGTTTTTTATGGATGTAAAATAAGGCAAATTGCATGGAACTTTGGGGATGAGCTTGATGTCAAAGCAATGCTTTTTATTTTATCTGGCACGGAATTTGACCAGCTGCAAACTGTTAAATTTTTTGTTATGAAAAATGACATTTGGAATCATCTGAGGATAATTCATGAACAGTGATCGGCAATAAATGAAATTACATTGAAACAACAGTTCGTTAAAGTGCCGCACTGTATTATTATTGTGCAACACACTAGTAAAGCTGAAACATTGGGACAGTCTCTTGCAGAAGTTGGTGAACCAGTGGGAGACATAGATAGGATTGCCAAAGTTTTTGGTGGACTTTCAGCTAACTGTGGTTCTTTTGTTACTGTTTTGGACTCTTGTGATGAAAGCAGACAGACTTCTGATAATTAACAGCAACATTACTGAGAGAAGAGCAATGTTTGTTGTAGACAGAAGAAATGGCAACTGCATTTGCTGCTGTCAAGGTTATTCACAAAAGAGAAGAAATCACTGTTCATAAAGCAATTGAAGCTAAAAATTCTTTGAACAAGAAGCATGTTGGGTGCTATTATTGTCATAAGAAAGGTCATTGTATTGCTGAACTGAAAACAGCACTGTTCAGGTTATCAAGAGAAAGCCAAACTAACCACCAGGCTGTGTGTGTGTGTGTGTGTGTGTGTGTGTGTGTGTGTGTGTGTGTGTGTGTGAATTTGAAACATTTTGGCCACTAATTGTGATGTTTAGCTTGCTTATAGTGCAATATCAAAACCTGACTTCACAGGAAATGGTTTTCAACATTTAAACTACAAAGGAAGTTCAAAGTTTCTGTCCAGGTAAAAGATAAATCAGCTGTCCATGCTGAAAGTATTGCATCACTTAAGTTAAATGCATTACGGTCTTTCTGTGTACATTCAGATATTTTGGTGCTTCGTAAGGTCACCATTTCAGAATCTAGTGATATTTTGTACATGAATGTCTTAATAGTAAAGATATTTTAATAGTGAAATGGCCAAATAGTGCTGTCCTAACTCTACTATTTTTGATAAATTTAGGTTTGAAGATGCGAGGGAGTGTACCCAGTCACTAATCAGGAACCAGTTTCCCTGTTTTCAGAGGCCTCTTAATCAGTAAGGAGTTGATCTATAGATCTTCACCCTTTGGTTCACTTCCAAAATTATGTGACTTGTGCAGCAGTTGTTAATGAACCACAGTCTTTCAAGAAGGTGATGGTGTCGAGAGACAATGAAAGATGAAATTACCTCATTGGCACTAAATCCTACGTGGGACTTACTGGAATTACCTCTGTGTCATCAGAATGTTAGCAGTAAATGGGTTTACAAAATTAAATTTGAACCAGATTGTTGTATAATGAAGTATAAGGGCAGTCAGATGAGACAGACGGAAAAAGTTAGTAAACTGTTAATTATTTCCAAATCAATCTCTCTACTTGTCGGTAAATATATCTCACTGTGTGGCAAGATGGACAGTGCCTTCATCGAAAAATGTTTGTGATAGCCTATGGAGCCATAATTGTACCCAACTATGTGCCGCCTCTTCCAAAGCAAATAAACTGTCATGAATGTCTTTTTCTTCAGAACTCCAAAATTATGGAAATTGCATGGGTAGAGGTGTAAGAGCTTCCCAGCTAAATTTCTCCACATAGTTGAAACAGACTTAGCAGCTTGTGGGATAAGTTACGGCGATTACTTTTGTAATAATAAAGTTTACTTACTTTTTTCCATCTGACTAGGTTTCATTCGGCTACCCCGTATATAAAGTTTGATCATGTACAAAAAGATATTCCCAGAAACTCAGACTTAATTATGGGGAACCTTTCCCCTTGTTATTAAGTGTGAATCAACAGCAAACAAGAGTGGGATTGTTACTTAGTATGGGCTGTTGCCGGCCGCGGTGGTCTCGCGGTTCTAGGCGCGCAGTCCGGAACCGTGGGACTGCTACGGTCGCAGGTTCGAATCCTGCCTCGGGCATGGATGTGTGTGATGCCCTTAGGTTAGTTAGGTTTAAGTAGTTCTAAGTTCTAGGGGACTGATAACCACAGCAGTTGAGTCCCATAGTGCTCAGAGCCATTTGAACCATATGGGCTGTTGTTCTGTTTATCTAGTGATATCTTTGTGCAGGTGGACAGTATCTTATTTGTGCAGCTGAAATAAATATATCTTTGTCATCACCATCCGTCACATGATCTTATGTTCCTTTATGTGCTTGAAAGGTTGCCTTTCTCCAATTTCTAGTATGCTCTCTATCGGTGGGAGATTATCATATTGCTGGAAACTTATCATGTGGTAAATCCACAAATAACAAGCTTTAGATAGATTTGACTGCCTTTCACGTTCATTCTACATATAAACTTTGCAAACCATTGTGAAGTGCATGGCAGAGGCTGCATTCCATTTTACCAGTTATTAAGGTTTCTTCCGTTACATTCACATACGGAGTGTGGGAATAATGAGTGTTTGAATGCCTTTGTGCGTCCTGTAATTTTTCTAATCTTGTCCTCGTGGTACCTATGTGAGTGGTACATAGGGGGCTATAGTATATTCGTAGAGTTGTCATTTAAAGCTGATTCTTGGAACTTTGTTAACAGACTTTTTCAGGATAGCTCAAGTTGATCTTAAAGAGTCTACCAGTACAGACCCTTCAGTGTTTCTGTGACAGTCTCACGTGGATCAAACAAACATGTGACTATCTCTGTGTACATTCAGTATCCCTCTTTACTGCTATTTGGTACTGGTCCTGCACACTTGAGCAGTGTTCTGGAACTGGACACACAAATGCTTTGTAAGCAGTCTCATTCGTAGATTGGTTGCACTTCCCCAGTATTTTACCAATAAACTGAAGTCTACCGCCTGCTTTGCTCATGACTGAGTCTGTAATAATTCCATTTTATATCATTACGGAGTGTTGTACCCAGCTATTTGTATGAGTTGGCCTATTCCAACAGTGACTCATTGATGATACAGTCATGCGATACCGTGTTTCTTTGTTCTGTGAACTGCAGTGTTTTACATTTTCGAACATTTAAAGCAAGTTGCCAATCTTTGCACCACTTCAAAATCTTAACAAGATCAGATTGAATGCAGCTACTTTTAGACTGTACTTCATTACAGATAACTGGATCATCTGCAAAAGTCTGAGGTTTACAAGGTCATTAATATACATCATGAACAGCAAAGGTCCCAACACACTTCGCTACAAAAAACAGATACAAGCTAGGCCATCTTGTATAACTTTTTTGTGCTCACGTAAGCAAAATAATAAATTTTTCTGAAGCTGTTTGCGTATGAATAATAACAGTAAACCGACCAGCAAATTTAATGCTCAACAAAAATGTGAAGTTTTGCTTTTTCTGTTTCCAATGGTAATTGTGGGGTACACTTCAAAATTTGCACATTCTCCTACTGCTTTCCAGTAGTTTCCAATCTGAGAGTGGAGCTGACGGTTTTTCTAAAAGTACCAGAAACGCCTGTTTTCAGCCAGTTTCTTCAAAAACAGTCTTCTTCAAACACTTTTAAACAGTTTTCATTAGAAAGACCATGTTCTAAACCATCTAAAAATATATATTTGGTGTTGCAATGTGAGAGTATAAGGCTTTAGAAAAAGAACAAGTTGGAGGTGCACTGAAAATGAGCCTATATTCTGATTGTACTCAAATTAAATCTGATATATTTTATTATGTTGTACATTTCTTTAGTACTATCTGTAGAAGATATCCAAAGTTCTGGTTACTGGTAAATGAACTAAAGCTGAAAAAACTGCTCGTAAGCAGTATTTTTGTTTTTAGATATCTTAACAGCATTCAGCTCTAAAAATTCTTTTTGTAAAAAAAAAATAATAATAATAATTTAAATGGCATAAGGAATCCAATAAAAAGAATAATTTTCTCTTTTTTGTGATCCTTATAATTTGAGGTAATCACATTTGAAACTTGATAATTTTTTGGGTTCTCTTGTATCAAAATTTCTTTCCAAACAATCCCATGAGTGACATCTGGCTGGCAGTAAAGTTTTCCTCACGATTCTACAGCAGAGTGATGAACCTGTAAAAAAAAATTAAGTAGCTTGAAGGAAACAAACATAAGATCCTAAAACAGAACTCTTCTAGCTGTGGCCTCTTACATTTACAGAAACTGCAAGCTAGGGAAACTCTAGCGTTGAAACTAGAAACTCTGCCCGACAGGCCATGAAGGCCCAGCTGTACTGACCAGCCGCCTGTAATCCTCAGCTCACAGGTGTAACTGCATGCGGATACAGAGGACACACCGCTCTTCTGGCCGTATGTCAGTTTACAAGGCTGGAGCCACTGCTTCTCAATCAAGTAGCTCGTCTATTTCGCTCACATCTATTTGGCACCCATCCTAATGCTAGCCCAGCTTGACAGTACTTTACTTCAGTGGTGTTACCACTGCGGCAAGGCCATTGCAAACCAAGCATTGGTCACATAAAACTCCAGCATTGGTCACATAAGTTTGAAATCGTTGTTGTTGTTATTATTATTTCTTTCCTTTCTCAGACGTTATGTCTGGTTAAAAATAGAAAGTGACGTGGACCTTGATCAAGTGTGATTTCCTTTTAAATGTACAATATATCTGTTACATTGCATTTAGGAACTTTCGGGTAATTGAACATGTATCAATAATTACAGATTTCTGTAGTTGTATATATACGGTTGGATGTAGCTGTATTGCGTTGATGTACTGGTGGATATTTTGTGGTATGACTCCTGTAGTTGACAGTGTAATTGGTATAATGTCAACGTCATCCTGATGCCACATGTCCTTGACTTTGCTCAGCCAGTTGGATGTATTTCTCATTTTTTTCTGTTTTTTTTCTGTATATTTGTTGTATTGGGTATGGTTATTTTGATTAGTAGTGTTCATTTCTTTTTATTGGTGAGCATGATGTCAGGTTTGTTATGTGGTGGTGTTTTATCTGTTATAATGGTTCTGTTCCAGTATAATTTGTATTCATCACTCTCCAGTACATTTTGTGGTGCATACTTGTATGTGGGAACGTGTTGTTTTATAAGTTTATGTTGTAAGGCAAGCTGTTGATGTATTATTTTTGCTACATTGTCATGTCTTCTGGGGTATTCTGTATTTGCTAGTATTGTATGTTCGCTTGTGATGTGATCTACTGTTTCTATTTGTTGTTTGCAAAGTCTGCATTTATCTGTTGTGGTATTGGGATCTTTAATAATATGCTTGCTGTAATATCTGGTGTTTATTGTTAGATCCTGTATTGCAATCATGAATCCTTCCACCTCACTGTATATATTGCCTTTTCTTAGCCATGTGTTGGATGCGTCTTGATCGATGTGTGGCTGTGTTAGATGATACGGGTGCTTTCCATGTAGTGTTTTCTTTTTCCAATTTACTTTCTTCGTATCTGTTGATGTTATGTGATCTAAAGGATTGTAGAAGTGGTTATGGAATTGTAATGGTGTAGCCGATGTATTTATATGAGTGATTGCTTTGTGTATTTTGCTAGTTTCTGCTCGTTCTAGAAAGAATTTTCTTAAATTGTCTACCTGTCCATAATGTAGGGTTTTTTATATCGATAAATCACCTTCCTCCTTCCTTTCTGCTTAATGTGAATCTTTCTGTTGCTGAATGTATGTGATGTATTCTATATTTGTGGCATTGTGATCGTGTAAGTGTATTGAGTGCTTCTAGGTCTGTGTTACTCCATTTCACTACTCCAAATGAGTAGGTCAGTATTGGTATAGCATAAGTATTTATAGCTTTTGTCTTGTTTCTTGCTGTCAGTTCTGTTTTCAGTATTTTTGTTAGTCTTTGTCTATATTTTTCTTTTAGTTCTTCTTTACTATTTGTATTATCTATTCCTATGTTTTGTCTGTTTCCTAGATATATATAGGCATCTGTTTTTTCCATCGCTTCTATGCAGTTGCTGTGGTTACCCAATATGTAATCTTCCTGTTTAGTGTGTTTTCCCTTGACTATGCTATTTTTCTTAAATTTGTCTGTTCCAAAAGCCATATTTATATCATTGCTGAATACTTCTGTTATCTTTAGTAATTGCTTGAGTTGTTGATTTGTTGCTGCCAGTAGTTTTAGATCATCCATGTATAGCCCATGTATAGCGAATGTGTGATTTTGTGTTGGTATGTTACAGTAATATTATATCCATAATTTGTATTATTTAGCATGTTGGATAGTGGGTTCAGAGCAAGGCAGAACCAGAAAGGACTTAATGAGTCTCCTTGGTATATTCCACGCTTAATCTGTATTGGCTGTGATGTTATATTATTTGAATTTGTTTGGATATTAAGTGTGGTTTTCCAATTTTTCATTACTATGTTCAGGAACTGTATCAATTTAGGATCTACTTTGTGTATTTCCAGTATTTGTAGTAACCATGAGTGGGGTACACTAGCAAAAGCTTTTTGGCAATCAATGCATGCGTAGTGTAGCAGCCTTTGTTTAGTATTAGCTTGATATGTCACCTCTGCATCTGTTATCAGTTGCTCTTTACATCCTCGTGCTCTTTTGCAGCACCCTCTTTGTTCTTCATTTATAATTTTGTTCTGTGTTGTATGTGTCATTAATTTCTGTGTAATGACTGAAGTAAATATTTTGTATATTGTTGGTAGGCATGTTATGGGGCGATATTTTGCTGGGTTTGCTGTGTCTGCTTGATCTTTAGGTTTCAGATAAGTTATTACATGTGTAAGTGTATCAGGGAATGTGTATGGGTCTGCAATGTAACTGTTAAATAATTTAGTTAGATGTGAATGTGTTGAGGTAAACTTCTTTAGCCAGAAATTATTATTATTATTGCGTATCCAGGGTTACCATAGGTTCTGGAAATCAGGGAATTTCAAAAATGTCAGGGAAATTTGAAGAAAACGTTATAAAAAGTTTGTTTTTGTCTCTGTAGATGAAATGTTTTGTTTACTGAGGTGTTACACATCATTGCTGGCTGGGTGAGCTGAGCCCGTGTGCCGCTTCCCTATTCCCTCACTACTACTGCTTCTCCCCTTCCTCACACTCCCATCAGCTTGCAGTCAGTACTGCCACCACTTCTTACTGCTAGCCTAGCAACCTGCCAATGAGAGGCAAGGAGACATGATGAGTGGTTTGTTTGGGTCTGATTCTCAGAGACTGTAGATGCAGTGGCTGGAGATGGCTCCATGTGTGCATGAATTGTGTCTGAGTGATCGTGTGAATGTGTGTTTGCTCTTGTTTTCTAACAAAGGCTATGGGTGAAAATTTAGTTGTGAGAGTGTGATTGTATTTCCTACGTGCCTGTCTGTGGCTCAGCGATCGTCTTTACAATGAGTTGCTACCTGTCCTCATTATTGATTGTCAGAGTATTTGTACAAGTTACCTGTTGCATGGGTTGGTCACAGTGGCCTCATTTTATCAACATGCTGTCTGTGACTTGTGAATAACTGGCCACATGAGTGCATTTCCATAACAAGCCAAAACTGCAGACTGTTTCTAAGGATATCTCTAATGTATCAGGCCAGCCAGTCTGAAGCTCTTCGGTTCCCACTAATGTGTTGGCCCTGCCCATCGGATCTAGCCTCACCAATCTGCCTGCAGGCCAGGACTGTGGTGCTGCTCAGCAGGCCAGAGGCTGTTTCTGATGCATTTCAGGAATTGTGACTGTCTCACCACAAGTACATTGCATATTGTTTTATAGAAATTTCATATGTTCTAATACATTTTGGCACTTCAAAAGTAGTTCATATATTAGAATGTGTGGGTGATAAGAAGAAGAAAATTGTCAGTTGCTGGCAGCTTGTGAGCAGTATTCTCACATAATGAGATTTTCACTCTGCAGCGGAGTGTGCGCTGATATGAAACTTCCTGGCAGATTAAAACTGTGTGCCCGACTGAGACTCGAACTCGGGACCTTTGCCTTTCGCGGGCAAGTGCTCTACCAACTGAGCTACCGTAGCACGACTCACGCCCGGCCCTCACAGCTTCACTTCTGCCAGTATCTCGTCTCCTACCTTCCAAACTTTACAGAAGCTCTCCTGCGAACCTTGCAGAACTAGCACTCCTGAAAGAAAGGATATTGCGGAGACATGGCTTAGCCACAGCCTGGGGGATGTTTCCAGAATGAGATTTTCACTCTGCAGCGGAGTGTGCGCTGATATGAAACTTCCTGGCAGAGTAATCTGCCAGGAAGTTTCATATCAGCGCACACTCCGCTGCAGAGTGAAAATCTCATTCTGGAAACATCCCCCAGGCTGTGGCTAAGCCATGTCTCCGCAATATCCTTTCTTTCAGGAGTGCTAGTTCTGCAAGGTTCGCAGGAGAGCTTCTGTAAAGTTTGGAAGGTAGGAGACGAGATACTGGCAGAAGTGAAGCTGTGAGGGCCGGGCGTGAGTCGTGCTACGGTAGCTCAGTTGGTAGAGCACTTGCCCGCGAAAGGCAAAGGTCCCGAGTTCGAGTCTCGGTCGGGCACACAGTTTTAATCTGCCAGGAAGTTTCAGTATTCTCACATATTTTTTGAAAGAAAAATCATACAATACTTGTAAAATCTAAAAACAAAGATGATGTGACTTACCAAATGAAAGTGCTGGCAGGTCGACAGACACACAAACAAACACAAACATACACACAAAATTCAAGCTTTCGCAACAAACTGTTGCCTCATCAGGAAAGAGGGAAGGAGAGGGAAAGACGAAAGGATGTGGGTTTTAAGGGAGAGGGTAAAGGAGTCATTCCAATCCCGGGAGCGGAAAGACTTACCTTAGGGGGAAAAAAGGACGGGTATACAATCGCGCGCGCGCACACACACACATATCCATCCACACATATACAGACACAAGCAGACATATTTAAAGACAAAGAGTTTGGGCAGAGATGTCAGTCGAGGCAGAAGTGCAGAGGCAAAGATGTTGTTGAATGACAGGTGAGGTATGAGTGGCGGCAACTTGAAATTAGTGGAGATTGAGGCCTGGTGGATAACGGGAAGACACATCTCTGCCCAAACTCTTTGTCTTTAAATATGTCTGCTTGTGTCTGTATATGTGTGGATGGATGTGTGTGTGTGTGTGTGTGTGTGTGTGTGTGTGTGTGTGCGCGCGAGTGTATACCCGTCCTTTTTTCCCCCTAAGGTAAGTCTTTCCGCTCCCAGGATTGGAATGACTTCTTACCCTCTCCCTTAAAACCCACATCCTTTAGTCTTTCCCTCTCCTTCCCTCTTTCCTGATGAGGCAACAGTTTGTTGCGAAAGCTTGAATTTTGTGTGTATGTTTGTGTTTGTTTGTGTGTCTGTCGACCTGCCAGCACTTTCATTTGGTAAGTCACATCATCTTTGTTTTTAGATATATTTTTCCTACGTGGAATGTTTCCCTCTATTAAAACAATACTTGTAAAATAATAGATATAACATAGTGGGTAGTAACTGGCAATGATGAATATAGTAGAACCAACCTTCAATTGGCAATCACCTACAGTGCTGGTTTACACAATTCTTCCCCGTCTTTAACACTTCTTTCAGGAGGCCTACTTTCTTTGCAGGAAGGTATTTTAAATCTGTCTTGCGGCTCCAAAACAGGCGTATTTTTGTCACCAAATGTTTCATTTTATTGATATAAAATATCATCAGTGGTCTTGATGAAACACACATACCATTTGGCTTGCTTTCTCCATCTAAAAACCGTTCGTTACAGATGATGATGTTAATACTTAAGATTTTTGCTCACATTAGGAAACACAGTCTGCTTGCAAGTTGTTTTAGATATTTCCTTGTTTACACTATTGTTTCTTCTACTGTAGCTGTAAAGGTGGATTGTCGTAACTTATCCTTGAGATCTCAAAATTTATCAGGTAAAAATGCTAAAACTTAAATGGAAATCAGGGAATTCCACCTGGGGAAAGTTGTGGCAACCCTGATATCAATTCGCCAGTCACCATCTTCAGTGCAAGATGGGAGATTCACTCAGTCATTCACAAAATACCACTTCAAATGCAGGTGTGTGTTGTGAAGAACACGACAACTAGCAGTTTACAGAAATATATCATCAGCTTGGATTCTGTGTACACACACTCTTACCAGGTTTGGGAACATGTGGTAACGAAACTCACCCATGACTGCTGTTCCACAGCTATCGGCCATGGCCCCTTTGGTGATGGGAGTGCTGGTTTTCTCACTTTAGAAGGAAGCAGCAGTGTTGAAGCCAGCATGGACTATACCAACACATGGATACAATGTTTCATGTGTGTGCTGATGTTCCACATTAACTGCAAACTAAGCTAACAAAAAGTATGCTACACATTAAACCAGAATTAAACTAGCACATCAATAGCATTACACAATGAAAATATTTAATAATAATTCTCTACAGCATTAATCCAAAAATCTCAGGAGGGCTGCTGTGAACTTCACCAAAATTCACACACTGTGATAGTGGTGTAAACCCTGCAGACTATTTAAAACAGTGTGTGATGCAGCTGTTATTTATATGAATGTGTGGTGTGTGTTCTTTTGGACATGTCCGGAAGAACAGACACCATGCGGAATTCACAGCTGTGATATATTATATGTAAATGCTACAATTTTAGTATCACTTCCTAGTCATCAAGAGCGTACTAAATAATTGTAGAACATAGTAAAAGATATCAAATTTGAGTTCCAGTGGAAGATAGGTCCATTTTCAATGCACTTCCACAGTGTCATTAATTTGTGGGGCCTTATATGCTTGCATTGCAAAACAGATATATTTTTTTGGTGGCTTAGAACATGGTCTTTCTAATGAAAATGTTTTAAAAGTGTTTACAGAAGACTCTTTCCATTTTCGGCATTTTTAGGGAAATGGTCAACTTTGCCCTTAATTTTTAAGCTATTGGCAAGCAGTAGGAGCCCCTCAGGTGGCTCACCACCCTTTGGTGAGTACGTGCTTGGCTACCACGGACCTCTAGCCTCTGCAGCACTGCTTTCTCTTCCTGTGCTGCAATCTCTGTTACCCCTCCTCCGACTTTGTCACATGGTTCTTTCGATTCAGACTCTGCTTGGACTTGTTCATGATTTTGGTCTTGATTTTAGTTTCACTCCCAGTACTATCTTCACCTTCCATTAACGGTTATATTGTCCCCATTATTAGTTTTGACCTGCCATTTTTTCAAAACTTCACAGAAATGAATATCATGCAGGGTTGGTCGCCCATTGTGGTGTATGCCCGTGTACCCTTCCACCTTGGTACCCTTCCTTCCGTTTTGATGAAAGAAGAAACGGCAAGAGTCTCTTAAAGAATATTTTCTCATAATGA
Organism: Schistocerca nitens; assembly: GCF_023898315.1. Lineage (NCBI taxonomy): Eukaryota > Metazoa > Arthropoda > Insecta > Orthoptera > Acrididae > Schistocerca > Schistocerca nitens. Next base: position 565,942,379 of record NC_064614.1, on the reverse strand, counting down.
AATAAATTGCCAGCTGTGCTGATTTTGATGGTGACTGATTAATGTCTCGCTATTTCAGTATGTAATTGACAAAATGGAAGATATTTCAGGCACAAAACTTTTACTTCATGGTGCTGGAAGTGCGAAAAAGTTTAAGGAAAAAATGAGGCTTTACAAAAGAACATTGAAGTCATTGTCGAAAGGAGAAACAAAAGTTTCAGCAATGAAAATTTTGCAAACTGCAGTAAGATAATGCTGAAGGCTAAAGTAATAGAAATACTGAGAGTGCAGCTTACGATCTAAACAAAAATTATGTAAATTACGGTGCTAGTGGCTACAGGTTAAGTGTTTGCAAACACAAGAGCAAGGGAAAGATACGCTTAAATAGCAAAAAGTTACGCCATATCTTACCTGAATGTGTGTGGTGGTTCCATTCATTTGTTTCTTTGGATTGTTGAGAATTATATTTTGTAATTGTGAGAATAATAACTAGTTGCACATGAAAGTCTGAACTGTTTTTTCGTACAGTTGCAATTCTGAAATGAATATAATTTATGCAAATTCTCATTGTCTGACTTAGGCCCTAATTAAAGATGGGTGTCATTTGGTCCAGAAACATCAGGGCAGCAGAAGTATAGAATCAACTTAAAAATCTAACAAGCCTAATGGTACAAAGAAAAAGTAAATTTGGGTGTATTCGATCTTCGATTGCAATTCTCTCTCAAGTGAATTAATTTTAGAAAGTCTGGAGGCAAAGTTTTCTAATGATGTGTGTTAATAATTCCAAAAAGACTGATTATCTCCGTCACAATTCCTTATTACTATTTACTGTAGTATCATTTTTAGTTACTCATTATTTTTAATATGGTTTCCAGCAAAACTAAATGCATGATGGTAATTAACATATTAAAAATTGTCTGAATATTGAATATACATGAAATAAGGTCAGAGTAATATCTCGACAGGTTTAGGGTTGTAATTCATATACAAGATGTGTATGACTATAGATAGAGGTCTGCGCGGATAAGAAAAGTGCAATCTGCATCCGCACCGCATCCGCAAGGTCCTAATCCGCATCCGCAAGTTCCTTATCCGCATATATTTAACTTTTGAATGAGTTATTAATAGTAATAGACAGTAGTACATAGAATTACGGTATGTAATGACATAGTTATTGTAGGAGTGCCATTTCTGCGACAACTTAACTACTTTTGACTTCTAAAATCACAGGAAATGCTCTACACCTACTATAAAGCAGACCATTCCAAACAGGAAAGCATTCGCGCTCCGGAGCACACACAATAGCGGCTCGGATCTCGTGAGATTGGAAACGCTATTTAAAAAAATAATATTCAATGTAATAGTATTAAATGATGAAAATACTTGCATAGAAACAATTATATTTCGTTGCTCTTGTGCCAAGGCAGCTGAAAATGACGTTGGTTTTAAACTGTTACTTGCACATTGCATCATTTACCGACAGTTTTTTTGTACTCACTGCTTGGATGTGTCATTCATGTCAGCTGATGATTATATTATAGCTTACGCATTCAGTCCTCGTCATTTCCAGGTGAAAATATTTACGGTATTAGGCCTACACTGCAAAACACTGGCGCACCTGTGAAACTGCCAGCAATAATTGACGTGTCTGGAAGAAATAACTCGTCTTCCGAAGAGTGACAACAAAATCAGTGGTTATAGAAATTAGGAGTCCATTTAGCTTTAGCTAAAAATAAGATTGAAATCTCGTACCTCACCTTTGGCTGATTTATCGAATTAAGACGTAGCGATAAATGAAATGCCTGTTTCATTCTCAACTAAACAAAGTTTTTCACACTTTAAAACATCCTCAACATTGGTCTAAATTACTAAGACAAAATTTGCAGTAGATTTCGCAGTTAATACTTTCAGTGTTAAAAAATAATTTTTTTCACAGTTTAATGGAACTGCAAACGATTTCAAGATGTCTATATAAAAACAACTGTCCCATAACTTCAAATTTTACGCACTGTTCCCTGTTAAGCAATACCGAGTTACAGTTAAAATGTTCAATTTTGTTACGAATTTCAGCCCTTATCTTTACTAATTGGCTGGTAAATTAAGACACATTATTATTTTGGATGACTTGAATATTTTGTAAGTTTTCAATGTGATCAGAATAATCTTTCACGGGCTATCGCAGTCACAGCTTTTTGGTGTTCATGAGCCGTAGTTTGAAGTCCCACTTGTAATTAATTACAAGGCCTGCCGTGCCACCGCTCCGGCTGGGCTGTTTCACTGTTCACAAAGAGCGACAGTGCTCCGCGACTGCAGATGTTACATGAGATCATCATTACCTAGTTTAATAATATTGACGTGTTAGCTGTTGAATGTTCTTGTTGCGAAGAGTAAAAACTTAAAATTGAGCTCTTTAATATGAAAATTACAACAAAACAAATTGCTTGTTAAATATTTCCTTCTTTTACCTAATGCTACTTAAATGTTCTTGTTGGGAATAGTAAAAATATTAACAATATGTCGAGGAAATTCTTTACTATAAATATTACAATAAAAATTCACAGGCTTAAGATTAAATATTTTCATCTTCTGCTTGCTTCTGATTCAAATTCTGTAAAAGAAAGAATCAGATGAAAAAAAAAAATGTAACTAATTCAGATAAGCCCAAAAATTACAGTGAAGTAAGAGAAGCTGTACAAGTACCTTTTTACTTTGGAAGATTACTATGCAGGAACATGATGTCATCAATCGTCTGTGGCTTCAAAGATGTGCGTCGGTCCTGCATTATTTGTCCCGCAGTAGAGAAGCTTCTCAGACGGCGCGCTGGACGCTGGAATGCAGTGCACGAAGTATGCGAGTTTGGAAAGACGCGGATAGACATTTTCACGTCCATTCCACCAAGCTATCAGGTCGATGCCTTCCGAAAATTGGACTTTATCATTCGTATATCTGAGGAATCTTCAAATTCATTAAAAAGTACGTGTGACCTCTGCTTTTTTGCAGGAATTCCAGATGTTGTTTCCTCCTTATCTTCTAGCTGTGGACAATTTCTCGTAACATAATTTTTCGCTTCCTTTACAACTTCATCTTTTTCGGCACTGCTAAGAAATTTTAGGTTTTTATATTTTGGAGTCAAAAACGATGCAAGTTTATGGGTTACTGTTATGTCCCATTTGCTGATTAAGATAGATTTGGCTGTACTCTTTCAATCTATCAGAAATGGGCTATCGCCATCGTTTTTTTTCAAGGAAGGAGAGAAGTTTTAACTTCCACAACACACACAAATAAAGCGTAGGGGTTTTGGAGGATTCGAGATCACAAGAAGCTATTTTAAATGGTGTCAGAAAGGTTATTATATCTTCCAACATCCTCTTGTCTATAGAATCAATCAAATTATCTTGATTTTTCTCTGACAAAATTGACAGAACTTCAAACCATAGTGAATTAATAGACTCAAACATATCCAATTTACTGTTCCATCGTGTGTCTATATTTCCTTTCAATGACTTCTGAAGGCGATTCTGAAGACCAGATATTTTAAAGAAAGTTGTGATAGCTCGACAGGAATTTATTAGTCGCTGCACGTCTCTTCTCATCATTCGCGTCTCCTCGAGTCGTGTGCTCCAGCACAGTATTAAGAATGTGTGCTGAGCATGAGAGCCTCTTGTGTTGGCGAAGTGCTGCCACAATATTAGGACCTCAATCCGTAATGAACACGATGTTATTCACAGCACTGAATAAATCAAACGACCGTAGTATCTTAGTTAATTCAAGTTTAATGTTTTCTCCTGTTTTATTAATCTCACTCTCAAAATTCCTGGTGCACAACACTCGATCCTCGAGTTTCGCTTCTTCATAGTTAACATAATGTGCAGTAACTCCCATATAATTTATTTTACGGTCCATAAATCGACAGTAAATGCTCCATCTATATCTCTGAATATATTCTTCACTTCTGGGGAGACAGTTTCACGCAGACGATCGGCCGTTTCCTCCAAATTTCTGGATATGGTGGTTGGATGAGGTAGCAGTTCCTTAGCACTCACTGCACCGTACTTGGCCCCCACATCAATAAGAAATTGTGCCGTCTCAAGAAACCCAGATCCACACGCAATTTCGAATGGTAAAATGTCTTTGCTGACGAGATATAAGCTTTTCTGTCGCAGCTGTCTTCAAATTTGGCGGAACTTCAGGAACTTTCACGTCTCTCTTGGTATTAAAATAAGTAATTATGCTACTTTGTCCAGCCTCACACGAATGTTTTAGCAAATTTGAAGTTCCACTTTTGTGTCCAGTGTAGGAATATACTTTCTTACACGCAAAACAAGCCACTATATCTTTTATCTTTACGTTGCCATCAAATACGTATCCGAATTTTTTCCAAATTGGTGATTCAATTTGTTTTCCTTCACTAATGTAAAATCACCTTTTTTCACCTTACACGAAATTGTATCCATCGATATGGTGTTCATTTGAAGAAAGAACTCTCACTGATATTTGCTACGATGCACGTTGTCACTCGGTCACTACAAAGCGCTAACTGAAGGCAGCGGAAAATTGCAACGGGCACCTGTCTGGTAGACAGTGGGCAGTTTTGGCACCCAGAGAACACTTCACTGGCCACACAAAAGACACAGTCGCGGAAACGGACTAGGCGCAGGTCTCTTGGGTGCAGCTACGTCGGTCGTAGCCAGGGGCTGAGGACATCAGAGATCCGCTCTACCCCGGCCCTGCAAGATTCCAAGAGTGTCAACAGACTTGAAGTTTTCAACTAACATTGCAACATACGTACTGGGCAGACGCCTTGCTCATTATCCGCAGATGACCCGCGGTTATTGGCGCTGGTCACGATTTTATCCGCCAAGTAACGAATACCGCGGATATCCGCATCCGCGCAGACCTCTATAGATTTAAATAGAAATAAAGAGAAAACAGTTACATTCGTTACCAGGAGTGCAGTAAGAGCAGATGGATAGATTCCAGCTAGCTCTGTTCGTACGTTTGTCTTATTACCATTTTTAATGGAATTGGTTCTTTA